>NW_027725339.1:0-316 GCF_054177405.1 Leptonychotes weddellii | reverse complement strand
TATAGTATCATGTCATATGCAGATAGTGAAAGTTTTACTTCTTCCTTCCATCCACAATTTGGATGCCTTTTATTTCTTTTGTTGTCTGATCTGGCTAGGACTTCTAGTACAATGTCGAATAAAAGTGGTAATAATAGACATCGTTGTCTTGTTCCTGACATTAGAGGAAAAGCTCTCAGGTTTTCCCCATTGAGTATGATGTTAGCTGTGGGTTTTTCATGTAGGGTCTTTATTATGTTGAAGTATGTTCCCTTTAAGCCTACTTTGTTGAGGGTTTTTATCATGATTGGATATTGTACTTCGTCAGATGTTTTTC
>NW_027725338.1:0-316 GCF_054177405.1 Leptonychotes weddellii | reverse complement strand
CATATTATTATTTCATTCCCCAAAGTACTCCCAATCTCAATCAGTGCCATTTGCAAGGAAGACTGGT
Source organism: Leptonychotes weddellii (assembly GCF_054177405.1). Lineage (NCBI taxonomy): Eukaryota > Metazoa > Chordata > Mammalia > Carnivora > Phocidae > Leptonychotes > Leptonychotes weddellii. The sequence continues at coordinate 249 of NW_027725338.1, read as the reverse complement.
CCACAGCAAACACCTGCCTAGCTCTACTCTTCACGGTCCCCTGCAAATTGTCTATCATAGCTTTCCTGTAGCCAAGACTCCAAGACTCTTAGGAGCAAGGTTGTATTGACATAGGTTATTGAGAGAATTCCATAAGCCAGAGCTGCAGGAGAATGAAGAAAATGGGCAATTTTGTATAAAACACGTTTTGCCAAACTGAGTGTTGTTGGAGTGGGGGGTGGGGTGGGAGGGATGGGGTGACTGGGTGAT
>NW_027725337.1:0-5163 GCF_054177405.1 Leptonychotes weddellii | reverse complement strand
TTCAGTGTCCAACTCCTGATCTCAGCTCAGGTCTTGGTCTCAGGGCCATGAGTTCAAGCCTCATGTTGGGCTCTGCGCTAGGCATGGAGCCTACTTAAAAGAAACAAACACACAAAACAACCCTTACAACTGAATCTATTCTTGAATGCAAAAAATAAAATGTGTATAAGGAATATGAAAAAAAAAAACAAACCAGGAGGTTTGGATAGAGAAGCTTGTTTTCATTACTTGGCAATGTTGGTACCAAGCTCTTCTAGCCTAGGATCATGAGACCCTGGGTCCAGGAAGTAGAAAGACCTAGACCCCAAAAGAACACAATCCAAGGCGGCTCCAGATTTCATACTATGGGAAAAAAACTGCTAAACTTTGGATTATGTTAAAAAAAAAAAGTAATGGGCTGGGCGCCTGGGTGGCTCAGTTGGTTAAGCGACCGCCTTTGGCTCAGGTCATGATCCCAGTGTCCTGGGATCGAGTTCCACATTGGGCTCCTGGCTCAGCAGGGAGCCTGCTTCTCCCTCTGACCCTCTCTTCTCTCATGCTGTTTCTCTCTCGCTCGCTCTCTAATAAATAAATAAAATCTTTAAAAAAAATAAAATAAAAAAATTTAAAAAAAAAAGTAATGGGAAGTCAACATCAGAGAGCTTAGAGCAATACGGAGATTTTTTCATTTATTCTCTATGGCTACATAGAGGCAGAAAGATAAAATAGGTTCCCTCTCAAATTTCCTGAGTTCCATTTCCAGTAAAATATCCTGACAAGTGGGTCCTTCTATTCTCCAGCCCCCTACCCCTCTGATATTGGAGACTCGAGCTCTCTGATGCTGGCGAGGCTGCTAGGCCTCGGGGTACCACCAGGAGAAGAAACTGCTTGATGAAGCCCCAGGCAAGGGGTGCCAGGACTTCACAGAATCAAAAGAATCCAAAATCCTGAACAAACAAGGTTTATCACCTGCCAAACTACGTCACCATCCGGGTCCTCGACTTCCCACTGCTGCAGAGCTCCAGGCTCACTGTCCTCGCCAGTGGGAAGTACCCAGCCCTGAGAAAGGAGCTCCACACAGGGGCCAGAACCCTCGCCCTCCCGATGCTAGCACTCATAGCAGAGGGAACAACGAGGACCACGGACCTGGCAGGTCCTCCAGCTAGGACACAAACAACATGATTACTGACAAGCCAAAGGATTTGCAGAACTTTCTGTGCCTACTACCCAGGAGGGAAGATGCCATTTCCATTCCAAAGATGAACATCACAGCCCGGGCCCTCCCCGCCTCCCCCGTCCCCCAAACAAAATCCAACAAAAACAACTGGGGAAAAAAGAAAGAATTTTCCATGGAAGCCATAGAGGGAGGAACCCCAAAAGGCAGCCAGATTGAGGTATTGGAGGGCTGCCCCAGTGGGGATGTCATTCTGAGACGTCCTATCAGGATAAGGGAGTCTGACTGGCCCTAGGGTCACACTGAGTGCAGCCCTGCAACCAATGGTGTTACTCTTGGGCAACTCTGTCTCCTGGGTGGGCAAACTTTTCTCCTCCTAGAAAAATTTAAAAATCACTGTGTGCCCCGGAAAGCTCTTCCCCATAGCTATTTCTGAAATCAGTCTGATATTAGAGGAAACAATAATCAAATGGCCCTCGTATCTGTCCCTTTGTACTTGCCATGCACCACACAGCACACACACTGATGTCTTCAGTCCTCCTGCTGTGGGTACTAGTATTATTCCTCAGGAGGAGAATGAGGAACAGAGAGATTAGGTAACTTGCTGAGATTACACAGCTAGGAGGTGTTCCAGCTACCGGGTTAAAAACGCAGGTACTGTGGCTCTTGAGTCTCTGCTGCAGGTGGAGCCTCCTTCATAAGACTTGGACACAAAGGACTTTATAAACGTCCAGGACCTTTGTGCCCCTCTCAGTTTTCCATTCCGATCAGCGGACTCCGTGAGGATGGTGGAGGAGAGAAGGGGCTGAGCCCCACCCAAAGCCCAGCTTAAGTAGGCAGAATGTTAAAGGAGATTGTTGATTAGGAGCATATTTCAAGGAAAAAGTCTAGCAGGTGAATCTGCGGCGCCTCTACCAGGGAGGAAACGCCGATTAAAAGCTGCCTGGGCCTTCTGAGCGGCGGCTGCAGTCCCCGCCCCCACCACTTCCGGTCGCCCCCACCACTTCCGGTCGCCCCCACCACTTCCGGTCGCCCCCACCACTTCCCGTGACCAGGCTGTCCCTGATGGACCGATCTCACCTGCAACCAGTAACTTCCGGTGGAGAGGGTAGTTTAGGAAGCTGAGGTGTTTCTTGAACAAATCAATCTCATTGGGAGGACATCTCTCCCAGGAAAGCTCTTCTCTGGGATTCACTGAGTACCCTGGTCAGGGAGCCTCCTCTTCTGAAACTGGGGACTTGCCCACCTTTGCCCTTCCGCCCTGGAACTGGAGCCAGCAGTAAGTTCAGGATGACCGTCCAGAGCAGAGTCAGCCATTAAGATGGTACTTTTAATAAATGACTCCCAATCATTTATTTCGAGCACACCCAAATTGTTTTTTTAATTAAAAAGCAAATCAAGTGCCTCTCACGCAAGAACAGAAGTACCTTTCCTTTTTGCTTGATTTTAAAATTATCAGTATTACAGCAGTGAGGATCTCAAAAACAAATCATGCTCTTTGTCACAATTTAAATAATGTGTTTAAAATTGTTTCTCCCCCTGATGATTCTGGTCACAATGTGAAGCCTCGAATTTCATATATATCTTTCTAAAATTTTCCTTGCCTTATGCAGTTAACATGGGTTTTCTTCCTACAAAAATGGGAGCATATTATAGAAACTATTCCGTACCTTTTTAAAAAAATAATTAACATCTTCCTCAATAAATAAATACAGCTTAATCTCATTTTTAAAAAAATCGTTGCATTATAGTAAATAGTATGTGTGCACTCTAATTTATTCAACAAGCCCCATGCTGGCTTTTTGGCTGCTAAAAGCTAGTGATAGACACTAGCTTAGATAGGTAGATAGCTAAAAGCTGTCTTGTTCCCTCCTGGCATTGGGACAATTGTCTGTTTGTTTGGAAGTTGACAAAGTAGCTTCTTACTTCACGTCAACTACAAAAATGACTCCAGATAGATTATAAACCTCCTGGAAGAAAATGCAAGCAACCATTTTCATAATCTTGGAGAGGAAAAGACCTTCTTAGAAGGTCTAGACTCTAGACTCTCTAGAATCTATAAAGGAAAAAGAACCTGTCATATCTGATGACATAAAAATTAACACTTTCTGTGGAATTAAGGAACTGTATAAAGCCAAGACAAATGATATACAGGGTTATTAATTTTTCTAGTATACAAAGCATTCTTTGGAAATTGTAAAAAAGTGAAAGAAAAACAATAGAAAAATAGAGACTACAGAAGACAGATCAATAAAACACAGAGGTAACACAAATGGAATCATCATATAAACGGGTTATAGAAATGAAAATTTTAAAAACAATGAGCCACTGTTGCCCTCAGTTGGGCAATATTTTAGAAAAGTGATAATATTTGGTCCAGCCCTTCCAAACTTGTCTTACGTGTGGGAATCACCATAGAGCTACAGACAAATACTGATCCTCAGAGATCATGATTTAATTGGTTTAAGGGGAGGCGTGGGGTTCTACATTTTTGTAAGCTCCCTGAAAGACTCTAATGTGCAGAATTTAGACATTAATAACTTGGGAATAATTCCCATAATTTGGAAATCATTGCTCTAGATTGGGGGGAGTGGGGTCTGAGGAAATGGTTCTTTTCCCCACTGTGGGGGGGTGGGTGGGGAATGTAAATCACTACAACTTTTCAGAAAATAATCTGGCAAATTTATTAAAATTTACAATGTACATACCTTTCTGATTCAGTAATTCCACCTAGAACAATGCTCTTAGGAAAATAAAAGCAGCAGTACACAAAGATGTGCATACAAACACATGCAAGTCTGTTTACTGCAGCATTGTTGGACAGCAAAAATCTGGAAGGAAACAACTGTTGAAGGAAGATACATTTTAAGTTAAAAATGCAAGTCACAGAATAATAAAAATAGAGCTAATCTTTAAAAGCAGTATGTGTATGCTGTTTGAATAAAGAAATCAAAAAGCATAGAAAGGTAACAGCATCGAATTGAGAGATGAATGAGAAGGAGATCAGAAACTGTTCATTTGGGGCGCCTGGGTGGCTCAGTCGTTAAGCCTCTGCCTTCGACTCAGGTCATGGTCCCAGGGTCCTGGGATCGAGCCCCGCATCAGGCTTCCTGCTCAGCGGGGAGCCTGCTTCTCCCTCTCCCTCTGCCGCTCCCCCCTGCTTGAGTTCCCTCTCTCACTGTGTCTCTGTCTGTCAAATAAATAAAATCTTAAAAAAAAAAAAAAGAAACTGTTCAGTTTTCTAAAGAAACCAAGAAAATCTTTTGTAATTCAGATGGTTGATTTTAACAATTAGCCTTTAAAATAGACACATATAAAAAAGAGAAAGAAATGGGGTTTGTCCTAAGATGTATTAAAACTTGTAATAAAGTAACTGATACACTGTGCTAGTACATTAATGGTCATATTTATACTATTTATTTACTATATATCTATTTTATATCAGTATATAATATAGATATATACATTATCTTTATAATCAGTTATTCCATATACTGCTATAATTAAGACAGCAATGGAAAGACAGATCAACAGCACATGATAGAATCCAGAACAAAAATCCAGATTTATATGGATACCTATTTGATGAAGTGGACATTACAAGTCTGTGGGGGGAAGATGGGGAAATCACTTATCACATTTGCTATGTGGTGAGCTAGGGAGAGTGAACCAGTCCCAAGATGGAGAAATCTGGGGCAGGTGGTGGCCCAAAGTGGTACTTTGCTAACGAGTTTCCAGGTAACACAGATGCTGTGGATCCGAACCACAGCTGGAGCACACTGGCCTGGACAGACTGCACCCCTATAGTTCCCGGTCAACCTGTAAATTCCATAGAGAGGTGCGGGGGGAGGAAGGTGAGCTGTGCTGGGTGGTTTGGGGTTGGGGTGACTGCTGGCAGCTCTCCACAGTGTTGGCAGTTCCTTGGCAGCTTCCCTTTTTTTTTTAAATTTTATTTTATTATGTAATGTTAATCATCATACATTACATCATTCGTTTTTGATGCAGTGTTC
>NW_027725336.1:0-316 GCF_054177405.1 Leptonychotes weddellii | reverse complement strand
TTTAAAGATTTTATTTATTTGACAGAGAGAGAGATAGCGAGAGCAGGAACACAAGCAGGGGGAGTGGGAGAGGGAGAAGCAGGCTTCCTGCCGGGCAGGGAGCCCGATGTGGGACTTGATCCCGGGACCCTGGGATCATGACCTGAGGTGAAGGCAGACGCTTAACGACTGAGCCACCCAGGCGCCCCGGAAGAACTTTTTTTTAACACCTTGAAAAGTATGAAGCATATTTTATAATGGTCGTGTCCTCAGAAAACTGGAATAGTGCTCCAGTTTATTGGTTTCCTGGTATAATAGAATAATGGGCTACACAGAC
>NW_027725335.1:0-316 GCF_054177405.1 Leptonychotes weddellii | reverse complement strand
CCCTCACACCAGGAGGCAGCTGGCCACAGAGAGCCAGGGCTGGGCTGGAGGTCACTCAGGGAAGCTGGAGTCAGCCCTTCACCCTGTCCCCTCCTCGGCCTGGGAAATGGAGGCACCCAGTGGACAGTAGGGACAAAACCCAACGCTCTCTGGCCCACGCACGTTCTGCCCTGGCCAGGCCCACCCTCACCCTGCTGGGCTAGCGGCACTGAGCCGGCGCCTCCCCGGGGGGGCCCAGGCCCCTCCTGACGCATCCCCGTCCTTCACCCTCCAGCTAGTGGCCACAGGGACCAGCGAAAATTCCTATCTACCCTGG
>NW_027725334.1:0-316 GCF_054177405.1 Leptonychotes weddellii | reverse complement strand
TGTTTAGACCAAGACAGGAAGGATCTGCTGTGGTTGGACAGCACAATTTCAAACAAATCACAATTAAAATGGTCCTTAAAGATGAGTGACTTTCATAATCAAATAGGACAGAGCAGTGATTAAATTACAGAACCATAGAAAAGTAGTAATCTAAATAGTCATAAGAGGTAACATGTGTCTAGTGCCAGGTGTGCTGGGCGCTGTTCTTAGTGCTTCCCAGGTACTCTCTCATTTAATCCTCATTGAAGAGAACTAAGGTAGGGCGCCTGGGTGGCTCAGTTGGTTAAGCGACTGCCTTCGGCTCGGGTCATGATCC
>NW_027725333.1:0-316 GCF_054177405.1 Leptonychotes weddellii | reverse complement strand
CCCTTCACTTTCAGCCTCTGTGTGTCCTTACATCTGAAGTGAGCCTCTTGGAGGCAGCATATAGATTGCTCTTGTTTTTTTCCCATTGACTCACTCTTGGTCTCTTGGTTAGAGAATTTAGTCCTTCTACATTTGAAGTATTGATAAGCAGATACTTATTGCCATTTTGTTAATTATTTTCTGGCTTTTTTTCAGTAGGGCCTCTCTGTTCCCTTCTTCCTCTCTTTGTCCTTTGTGATTTGATGACTTCCTTTAGTGTTACACTTCGATTCCTTTCCCTTTATATTTTGTGTCTCTACTGGAGGTATTCGGTTTT
>NW_027725332.1:0-316 GCF_054177405.1 Leptonychotes weddellii | reverse complement strand
TTCATTGTCCCAACTTGAGTCAGATGTTTACCCCTCGGATAGGGAGAAGAAGTGCATAAGAAGGTATTATCCACATAAACGTGGCTATGAGTGAGGCAGTGCTCTGTGAACAGAGGTTGTAGGTTTGTGCACAAACATAAAAAAACCTATGGGAGAAGGTTATAAATACAGATTTCCAAAATTAGTAGTAGAAGAGAACCGTGCATATACCAAAATTTTTAAGCCCCTGCTGTGGGTGATTTAGCTACATTATCTCATAGAGCCTCCTTCCTTCTACCCCAGGATATAGGATTTGTCCCCCATTTTATAAATAAAG
>NW_027725331.1:0-316 GCF_054177405.1 Leptonychotes weddellii | reverse complement strand
ATCAAAAACTAATGATGTAGGGGCGCCTGGGTGGCTCAGTCAGTTAAGCAACTGCCTTCGGCTCAGGTCATGGTCCTGGAGTCCCGGGATTGAGTCCCGCATCAGGTTCCCTGCTCGGCGGGGGGTCTGCTTCTCCCTCTGACCCTCCTCCCTCTCATGCTGTCTCTCATTCTCTCTCTCTCAAATAAATAAAAATCTTTAAAAAAAAAAAAACTAATGATGTATTGTATGGTGACTAACATCACATAATAAAATTAAATTAAATTAAAAAAAAGAAAGTTTATAATGGGCCACTCCTCATGACCCCAGGGCAGGT
>NW_027725330.1:0-316 GCF_054177405.1 Leptonychotes weddellii | reverse complement strand
TAAAAATAAAAAAAAGAAAATGCTTATATTTTCTTCTCCCTATCCCCCCAATAGAGACAGTATGTATTAAATCATTCAGCACAGCCCTGCATGTATGAAAAGTCTGTGTCATATGGGGGCTATATATGTGTACAAGAATTAGCTTCACCTTCAAAGCAGCAACAAGATAACAACATAAATGACAGCTGGTAGAATATAAATGCCTTTATCCCTTTATTGAATCAGAAGATTAGGATCTGGGATCTGCTATTAATTTAAATGCCTTAGCAAATTAGTAATCGCAGTGGTGAGAAACCCTAGTGTCTTTTCCTGATTC
>NW_027725329.1:0-316 GCF_054177405.1 Leptonychotes weddellii | reverse complement strand
GTCTGACAGACTGTTCTCTGGCCTTAACATTCGGCATAAACAAAGTACAGATGGGTAAGCAAGATTCAAGAGGGGGACTGGGAAAAGCAGAGAAAGTGGGAGGGGCGCGAACGGCCCAGGCTAGATGACAACAGGCAGAGCATTCTCGCCCCGGATCCCGAAAGGCACTTGTGATGGAGAGAACATCCTGTATTTACTGTATTTCATATTGACCATGTGTTTAGACTCTAAATGTGCCATTTATTGAAGTTTGAAGCCTCTTAGGAGGCTGGTGTCTTCTTGCTGCCAGTCCTGCCTCCCCCACCCCACTGCACGT
>NW_027725328.1:0-316 GCF_054177405.1 Leptonychotes weddellii | reverse complement strand
TTTTTTATTATTGATTATTTTATGTGATGCCAGGAAAATGAGGAAAATGATGCCAATTAAACACAATGCTTTCTTATCACTATACCTTTTATTTTATAATTATTGAAAGAGTTTTCTGAACTTATCTCAAAGTACAATTTACTTACTTTTATTCTTTTTTTTTTGTAAATGGGTATTGTAATTCCTTTTGTAATACCCTTATGAAATACAATGGGTATTGTAATTCCTTTTGGGGTGACAGGCATGTTTGGGGACATAGAAGCATTGTGAATGTACTAAATGCCACTGAATTATTTATTCACTTTAAAATGCTTCA
>NW_027725327.1:0-316 GCF_054177405.1 Leptonychotes weddellii | reverse complement strand
TAACATGTTTGTATTGTTACTTGTTGATTTTTAAAATTTGGGGTAGACGTAGTAAACTTCCTAATATGAAAAATAAGGATTTAGCTCTGTTTCATCTTTCTTGTCTCCATCACATCTACTTACTCTTCCCATACCTATTCACACTCCCAATATAGTTACATGGTAATTTGATTAAGTTTTAATTCAGTATTTATGCTAATATGTTTATATAAACACTATTCATAGCTGAACTATATAGTATCTTGTAGCTACTTTCTTTTTCTCTGCAAATTTTTCCCTCTTTGAATTAATAATTGTCTTATTTATTTATTTGCTT
>NW_027725326.1:0-5163 GCF_054177405.1 Leptonychotes weddellii | reverse complement strand
AAAAATCAGCAAGGACATAACACCATCAATCAACTGGATACAATGGGCATCTGTAGACTATTTCATCCAACAAAACCAGAATTCACATTTTTCTCAAGTTCACATGGTACATTTACTAAGATAACCACATTCTGGGCCATAAAACACCCCTTCACAAATTAAAAAAAATAGATATCATACAATGTTTGCTCATAACCACAGTGGAATTAAACTAGAAATTAATGACAGAAAAACAGCTAAGAATCCCAAACTACATAGAGGTTAGACAACACACTTATAAATAACACATGGGTCAAAGAAGAAATCTGAAGAGAAATTTTAAAATATTTTGAACTATGAGGGCCTGGGTGGTTCTTCATTTCAGCTTTGGTCATGGTCTCAGGGTCCTGGGATTGAGCCCTGCACTGGGAGTCTACTTGAGGATTCTCTCCCTCTGCCCCTCCCCCCCCTTTCTCTCTCTAAAATGAATAAATAAATCTTAAAAAAAAATAAAATATTTTGAACTAAATGAATATTAAAAATACAACCCATCAAAATTTGTGGGATACAGCAAAAGCAGTACATGGAGGGAAATTTATAACAGTGATTGCATATATTAGAAAAGAGGGAATATCTATAATGAGCAATTTAAATTTCTACCTTAGGAAATTAGACAAAGAAGAGCAAATTAAATCCAAACTAAAAACAAGAAACAATAAGAATTAGAGCAGAAATCAATGCAATTGAGAATAGGAAACCAATAGAGAAAAGCAAAGAAACCAAAAGCTGGTTCTTTGAAGAGATCAATAAAATTGATAAGCCTCTAGCCAGGAAAACTAAGAAAATAAGAGAGAGGACAAAAACTACCAATACCAAAAATGAAAGAGAGACATCACTATAGATTCCATGGAAATTTAAAAAATAAATTAAATTTAAAAAGTAAATTAAAAAATACTATGAAAATTCTATATCCACAAATTTGATAACCAAATGAAATGAACCAATTCCTAGAAAGACACAATCTGCCAAAATTCACACAAAAATAAATAGATGATCTAAATAGGGCTATATGTATTCAAGGTTAAACTGATAACCTTACAAAGCAGAAAGAATCAAGCAGACAGGTTCACCAGTGAATTCTTCCAACTATCTAAGGAAGGAATTATACCAGTTCTCTATAATCTGTTTCAGAAAAGAGAACAGAGGGAATACTTCCTAACTCATTCTATGGAGCTGACATTATCCCAACACTAAAAACCAGATTTAAAAAAAAAAAAAAAAACATGAAAAGAAAAGAAAACTATAGACCAATATCTCATGAACATGGATGCAAAAATCCTCAAAAATATATTAGCAAATTGAACCTCAAACAAAGAATAAAAATAATTATATATCATGACCAATGTGGGGGGGAGGGTTATTGGTTCAACATTTGAAAATGTCGGTTCAACATGTGAAATTCAAATAATGTAATCTACTACATCAACAGACCAAAAAAGAAAAATCACATGATCATATCATTTGAAAAAGCTGAAAAAGTATTTGACATAATCCAACACCTATTCATGATAAAAACTCTTAGTAAACTAGGAATAGAGGGGAACTTCCTTGTAGATAAAGACTATCTACAAAAAACCTATAGCTAACATCATATTTATTGGTGAGAAACTCTAAGACTTTCCACTAAGATCAGGTACAAGGCAAAGATGTCCATCTCACCACTTTTTCAACATCATACTTGAAGTCCTTGCTAATGCAATAAGGCAAGAAAAAGAAACAAAAGGTATACAGATTGGGAAGAACACAAAACTGACTTTAGCAGATGACATGATAGGTTGTATACAAAATCCAAAAAAGATGACAAAAATACTCCTGGAACTGATAAGTGATTATAGCAAGGTTGCAGGATATAAAGTTAATATATACAAGTCAATTGCCTTTCTATATACCAACAATGAACAAGTGGAATTTGAAATTAAAACACAATATCATTTACATTAGCACCCCCCAAAATAACATATTTAGGTATAAATATATCAAAATATGTACAAGATCTTTCTGAGGAAAACTACAAAACTCTGATGAATAAAATCAAAGAAGAACTAGACAGATGGACAGATATTCCATGGTTATAGATAAAAGGACTTAACATTGTCAAGATGTTGGATCTTCCCAAATTAATCTATAGATCCAATGCAATCCCAATAAAAACCCCAGCATGTTATTTTATGGATGTTGACAAACTAATACTGAAGTTTCTATGGAGAGGCAAAAGACCCAGAAGAGTCAACACAATATTGAAGGAAAAAAATTGGAGGGCTGACACTACACAACTTTAGGACCTACTATAATGCTACAGTAATTAAGACAAGTAATCAAGACAGTGTACTTGAACACACTGAGAAAGAATAGACAAGTAGAACACAATACAGAGCCCAGAAATACACTCCTAATAAATACAGCCAACTTATCTTTGACAAAGGAACAAAGGCAATTAAATGGAGCAAAGGTAGTCTCTTCAACGAATGGTGCTGGAACAACTGGACATCCATATACATACATACATACAAACATACATATATAAATTTAGACACAGACCTTATATCCTCACAAAAATTAACTCAAAATGGATAATAGACCTAAAGGTGAAATGCAAAGCTGTAAACCTCCTAGAAGATAACAGAGGAGAAAATCTAGATGACCTTGGATATGGTGATGTCTTTTTGGATACAAACACAATCCATAAAAGAAATAATTGATAAACTGGACTTCATTAAAATTAAAAATTCCTGCTTTGTGAAAGACAATGTCAAGAGAATTAGAAGACAAGCCATAGACTAGAAGAAAATATCTGCAAAAGACACATCTGATACAGAACTGTTATCCAAAATCTACAAAGAAGTCTTAAAATTCTACAGTAAGAAAACAGCCTGATTTTTAAAAATGGGCCAAAGACCTTAACAGACACCTCACCAAAGAAGATATACATATGGCAAATAAGCATATGAAAAGATGCTCCACATCTTATGTTGTGAGAGAAATGCATATTAACACAGTGAGACACCACTACATGTCCATTAGAATATCCAAAATCCAGAACACAGGAATACCAAATTCTGGTGAGGATGTAGAGCAAAAGGAATTCTTCATTGCTAGTGGAAATACAAAATGATGCAGCCACACTGGAAGACAGTTTAGCAGTTTCTTATAAAACAAAACATACTTTTACCATACAATTCAGCAATTGTGCTCCTTGATATTTACCCAAAGGAGTTACACACAGAAACTTACATATAGATGTTTAGATGTTTATAGCAGCTTTCTTCACAATTGCCAACACTTGAAAGCAGCCAAGAAGTCTTTCAGTAGGTGAATGGCTAAATACACTGTGGTACATCAAGACAATGGAATATTATTCAATGTTGAAAAGAAATGGCAAGCGATGAAAAGACATGCAGGAACCTTAAATACATATTTCCAAGTGAAAGACATCAATCTGAAAAGGCTACATACTGTATGATTCCAACTAAATGATATTCTGGAAGAAGCAAAACTATGAAGACAGTAAAAAGATCACTAGGGGCAGATAGAGGGGGGAAGAGATGAATATCCAGAACACAGAGGATACTTAAGGCAGTAAAAATACTCTGTATGGTATTATAAGGATGGATATATGTCATTATACTTTCTTCTAAACCCACCAAATTCACAGTAGTGAACAAGAGTGAACCTTAAGATAAACTATGGACTCTGGGTGATTATGATATGGATTCAATGTAGGTTCTTCTTTGATTAAAAAAAAAGATAAAAGGAAGTACCAATCTGGTGACTGATGCTGATAATGGGGGAAGCTATGCATGTATAGGGGCAAGAAGTATATGAGAAATCTCTATACCTTCCTTTCAGTTTTGCTATAAACCTAAAACTGCTCCAAAAAATAAAATCTTAATTAAAAGAAAGCTAAAAATGATTAATGCACATGCTCAAAGAAAAGAAGACATCTATAATAATAATCATTTATCTCTTGTTCATAACTTAGTAAAAGAGGCTTCTGGGGTTTTAAGGATGATACTGTTCACAATCTTAGATCCCATCTAAATTTCAAACCAATTGAGAAACTAACTGAGAAATAAAAAGTCAGATTGATGGAAATAAAAACATAATCTTTGTTACTTAGACATGGGACCAAATTCTGACCTCCTAATTTTCTTCCCTCATTCTCACCCCCATCCCAAAGTCTGGGCCTTCAGAGATCCATTTAAAGAAGAACATGGGTCTAATCAGGGTAAACCTGCTTAATCAGAATTGTAGCCCTACACCCTGGAACCTTGAGAGGGGAGACAGAGATAGGTGTGGGCTCTGATTCACTCAAGGGGACCCTAAACATGGAGGTAGCAGCAAGCACAGAGCCCAAGCTCCCAGAATTATGCAGCTCTAAACCAGAGAAACAAAATGTGTCTCCACATATCACCTATCAGGGATGTATGTTCCTCCTAAAAGAAATAAGCAAGGTGTGTAGGAACAGAGGCCAGAAAACTGCCTTCCATTCTCATCACTTCTGGACAGTGAAAATTTCATACTTCCCTGGAAATGTTAAAGAGTGTAGGAGAAGAGTAGAGGAGATAAGTGCACCTCAATCTATAGCCAAGGTAAATCTTAAAGGCCAATAATTTCTTCTTTCTGAATTCCAAAGTCAGATTGACCACTTTCTTTTAATGGTGGTGGAGCAGTGCTGGCTCACTCCCCAAATATCCTTTCATATAAAGATACCTAGTGAATGACAACATTGCTCTGTTTCCCCTTTTTCTTTCATAGCTATCATTAAAATTCATTTATGGACATTCAACCAGTAGCTTATAATTACAATTAGAGGGACTTACCAATGAAATCCTTTCTCTTAACAACAGCAATTTGGTGGAATACAAATTCCACCAAAAAAAATTGAAATCCTTTTTAAAAATGTAAATTAAAATACTGACTAAAATAAATCTTTAATGAAAGATTATAATGTCTTCTTACACCTTCCCTATAAATGTATATAAATGGAAAAGTTTCTCAACGCTAATTCAGGCAGTGAATAAGCCATTTCTCGTTGCTGATTCAGGCTGAGAATTTAGCTATATAGATCCCAAACTGCTTACACTATACAGAGGCATCCTTAAAGCTGACTTCTGATGTCTGTAA
>NW_027725325.1:0-316 GCF_054177405.1 Leptonychotes weddellii | reverse complement strand
TGAGGCATCTATCGCTATGAACTTTACTTCTAGTACAACTTTTCCTGCATCCCATAAAGTTTAGTATATGTGTTTTCATTTTTATTTGTCTCAAGGTATTTTCTAGTTTATTTTCTGATTTCTTTGTTGATCCATGCTGTTCCAGAATATGTTTTATTTTTTCAACCTATTTGTGAATTTTCTGGTTTTCCTTCTGCTTTTGATGTCTAGTTTTATTCCATTGTGATTATAAAATATACCTTGGTATAATTTCAATATTTTTACATTTGTTGAGATTTGTTTTGTGACCAAATATGTGATCTAACCTGGAGAAATA
>NW_027725324.1:0-316 GCF_054177405.1 Leptonychotes weddellii | reverse complement strand
TCCCCTCTCTGGCTGCTTGGACTGGTCTGGAGTCTCGGACCGTGTCCACTGACCAGAGGCCACCCTGCCAGGGCGCACAGAGGTGGATCCCTCCAGGCGCAGGCTGGGCAGATCCCAGCCGGCTGCCACTCCCCTGGGGGCTGCGTGCGTCTCTGCCTGGGTTCGCCCCACTGTGCGGGCGGGGATGCAGTGCAGCCTGCGGCCAAAAGATGGCAGCACTGCACTGCCTCAGTCCCGCGCGACTTCGGGGCCGCAGGACGAGCCCGTCACTGGTGACGGGCTCTGGGAAGGGTCCTTTGCCCTCCAAGCCTCTGGG
>NW_027725323.1:0-316 GCF_054177405.1 Leptonychotes weddellii | reverse complement strand
ATATGCTTCTCTTTCTCATTTTGGTGTCTACTCAGGAAAGATGTGCAGAGAATGAGGTTCAGTTAGACATGTTGGTGGGATGACTGTTCATGGAAATGAGAAGAAAAGATCTAGTCCACACATAGAGACCTAGAGTCTACTAAGCAGGAGATGAATCCACAATGGAATTGGATGAGTCACCAGAGGAAATAATTAAAAAGAGGTAAGGGAAGGTCAAAGAGAAAAACTATTAGAATTCCATAAATTTAAGGGTTTGGAATAAAGATGAAACCTATTGAACGAAGTAGTGAATGTCTACTTTCAAAACTGGATACCT
>NW_027725322.1:0-316 GCF_054177405.1 Leptonychotes weddellii | reverse complement strand
GTGCATAGTAGGTACTCAAAATATTTGTTGAATGCATGACTGAATCTGTTAGGATTGCTCTCTTGAGTGGGGGGTTGTGACATCTGCTGTCTTATGTCTACTCTAAGGTCCCAAATCTAAGTTGCTTTTCCTAGGGAGAAAAGTGATAAACCCCAGTAAGAATTAGGCACATTCCTCCACATGGGTGAATTTATGATGCTACAGGGTCCCGTTCTAATTGGAGCTTTGGGGTAATAACATGTGACCATATTCCTTGAACACTTACTGTGATTCTTTGCCATTTAGGAATTGCTCCCTCTCCCTAACTTCTTGATTT
>NW_027725321.1:0-316 GCF_054177405.1 Leptonychotes weddellii | reverse complement strand
GACCAAACATTGGAGATTGGATCAAATGGAGATTTCCAAGGCTGCTAGCATCAACATTTAACCATCTGCTCACATGTCCAAGAAGAAAAGGAGATCAGTTACTGTACTTTGTGTTCAACCTGTCATTGCCTTCCAGGGCTTTGAAGACCACCAGGAGCATACTTGTTATTGAACAGGTGGGATTTATTACTCCTTGCAGCTAAGGAACGTACACACCATGGGAAACTGTGCAGTGTCTCAGTAAGAGACACTTAACTTACTCAGTAAGAGACTTACTCGGGTGTTAGAAAGAATCAATTATAGGATTTGGGCTTTG
>NW_027725320.1:0-316 GCF_054177405.1 Leptonychotes weddellii | reverse complement strand
TGAGAGCAGAAGAATTGATTAGAGGATCTTTTGTGGTCTCATCAATTTCTAGATTATGAGGTCAAAGTTTTTATCTCCATATACAATTAGAATTTCTTTTTTCAAAAGATTTATTTATTTATTTATTTATTTCAGAGAAAGAGAGTGAGCGAGTGAGCGAGAGAGAGCACAAGGGGCAGAGGGAGAGGGAGAGAGAATCCCAAGCAGACCCTGCACTGAGCACAGAGCCCAATGCGGGGCTCCATTTCTGGACCCTGAGATCATGACCTGAGCTGAAACCAAGAGTCAGATGCTCAACCAATTGTGCCACCCAGGT
>NW_027725319.1:0-316 GCF_054177405.1 Leptonychotes weddellii | reverse complement strand
GCTGCCCAGTTAACCCACAGAATCATGAGAAATAATAAATGCTTGTTGTTTGAAGCCATTATGTTTGGGAGTGGTTGGTTATACCCAGCAACAGCTAACTGATACGGGCTGGATCTTTTTTTTTTTTTTTTAAAGATTTTATTTATTTATTTGATAGAGGGAGACACAGCAAGAGAGGGAACACAAGCAGGGGGAGTGGAAAAGGGAGAAGCAGGCTTCCTGCGGAGCAGGGAGCCCGATGCGGGGCTCGATCCCAGGACCCTGGGATCATGACCTGAGCCGAAGGCAGACGCTTAACGACTGAGCCACCCAGGTG
>NW_027725318.1:0-316 GCF_054177405.1 Leptonychotes weddellii | reverse complement strand
TTAAGAATATGAAAATAAAAGCCGTTGAATGGGAGAAAGTATTCATAAAACATATCTATCTACTAAAGGATTTGTATCCAGAATATATAAAGTGCTCTTACAACTGAAAGCTAATAAGAGAAATGGCCAGTTAAAAAAATAGAGCAAAATATTTCAATGGATAATTCAGAGAAGAAGATATACAGATGGCAAATACACACATTAAAAGATGCTCAATATCATTAGTCATCAGGGAAATGCAAATTAAATCCCACTGAAATACGATCACATATACATTAAAATGGCTAAAATTAAGAAAGACTGACAAGAAATTTTG
>NW_027725317.1:0-316 GCF_054177405.1 Leptonychotes weddellii | reverse complement strand
GTCCAGGTCACACAGCCAGTTTGTGTTGGGCTAGGGCCTGGGAGAATGGGAGCTGAACAGGACTTCCATGACTCATATCCCAACCTGGCTCCCAGAGGTACACAGATGCATCTCCTGGATCCAGCCAGGGCGCAGTTACAGGAGAGACTCTGTGTGTGTGTGTGTGTGTGTGTGTGTGTGTGTGTGTGTGTGTGACAGCAGAGCTAAGGGCATGGTTACAGGAGAGACTCTGTGTGTGTGTGTGTGTGTGTGTGTGTGTGTGTGTGACAGCAGAGCTAAGGGCATGGTTACAGGAGAGACCGTGTGTGTGTGTGTG
>NW_027725316.1:0-316 GCF_054177405.1 Leptonychotes weddellii | reverse complement strand
CCCTCACACCAGGAGGCAGCTGGCCACAGAGAGCCAGGGCTGGGCTGGAGGTCACTCAGGGAAGCTGGAGTCAGCCCTTCACACTGTCCCCTCCTCGGCCTGGGAAATGGAGGCACTCAGTGGACAGTAGGGACAAAACCCAACGCTCTCTGGCCCACGCACGTTCTGCCCTGGCCAGGCCCACCCTCACCCTGCTGGGATAGCGGCACTGAGCCAGCGCCTCCCCGGGGGGGCCCAGGCCCCTCCTGACGCATCCCCGTCCTTCACCCTCCAGCTAGTGGCCACAGGGACCAGCGAAAATTCCTATCTACCCTGG
>NW_027725315.1:0-5163 GCF_054177405.1 Leptonychotes weddellii | reverse complement strand
TAATTAAAAAAAAAAAAAGACTAAGGAACGAATACCATTCTCCACTGTGCAAAGCCTTCTCCCTTCTTGATCCTCACAATAATGCAGTCAAGTGGGTATTATTCTGATTCCCATTTCACAGACAAAAAAAACTGAGGCTCAGGAACAGTACCTGGACCAAAATGCAGGTCAGTTAGAATCAACAGCCCGTGCTCTCTCCTCTTCGCCACAAAGACCACACTCTTCTCCAGCCTCACACGCCATTACTGGAAATAACAGTTGGGGCTGAAGCCCTCCAACCTTGCCCAGGAAACTCAGAACACCCTGCCTGTGGCCAGGGCGTAACATCTTTGTGGCACAGCAGCATTCCATGAATGGAAACTGCCAGTCCTTCCCTTCTGTGAGGAGAGGCAGGATTTCATGGGAATGTGTGATGCCTGGCAGGGAGCCAAGAATAAGAGCAGGAAACGGGAGCCCAAGGGACATGCTGCCATGAACGTGGAGGGGAGGGGGCAGGATAAACAGAGGACTTTCAACTTTGCAAAGCATTCGAGAGCCCTCTGGATTAAGGACAGCCCTTGGGGAGAGCCAGGAATATTAGGACAAGGGGGAGACCAAGTGCTGGCAGAGCAATTAGAGGGCGGGGCAAATGAAACCACAGAATAATGCGAAACCCAAAAGCGGGCATCTGAAATGTGCAAAAAGAGAGAAAGAAAGAAATTAGAAGGCAAAACATAGGCAACCAGAGTTGATGCTTAGTAGCTGAAAATATTTGAAACAACATTCTGGAATGAGAAACATATGAAATAAAACGCAGGTCATTGATTTAGCAGCTTGAGAAATGTGACTTGTCCCTGGGCAGGGGGAGGGGCAGGAGGATTTGTAGGAAGGAATAGTCAGAAAGAATGAGTTCAGAATTCTAAACGAAGATGGGGAGCTGAATGGGCACAGAAGGGTTCCCCCCCATTTGACAGGTATGAACAAACTCAGAAATTCTAGATTTCATAAGGCCCAGTAGAATAGACAAATTGTATTCTCCCTACTCTACACCAATCTATAGCATACTCTAAATAATTTCCAGCTATTTAGCACCCACACTCCAGACTGCAAATCCTATTATTGTCCCATTTTACAGGCTTGGAAACTGAGGCAGAGAGTTTGCATCACCTGCCCAAGGGCACATACACAACTGGCAAGAGGCTGAGTAAGGAGATAAAACCAAATCACCGTTTCTCCAGGCAAATTCATTACCCCACGGAGAATCCCAAAACCTAGGCTTTCTAGACGGTCCGATCCTGTTTTCAGAAGGGAAAACAGAGCGCAGGAGAGGGGATCAACACACCCTGGAAGTGATGGACTTTGGGTGGAGTTCTATGGGGTCTGGGAAGAGAAATCTTTAAGACAACTGTATCCCGCTCATCCCTTTTAATGCCAAGGGGATCCTTCCAATCTCAAAGCTGGGTCAACAAGGTAGCACATATTTCAAGCACAGTAGCATATATTCCTACCATCTGAGTATCCATTTGCTCCTTCAACAAACATTTTTCAAGGGCCAAGAACCATGGACTATGAAAATATTTTTCCAATAAGCGGCTGGAAGGTGCTTGATTTGCGTTTCCTTTGGATTTGATCTTTCTCTTTCATTTGAGTACATTTCCATCTAATTCACTGAATCAGGTCCTCAAATGCTCCTTCAAAACCTCAGCTCAACTAATAATCAGCATACAGCTATCTTTAGAACATTTATGATCAAATAACAGTCCTTGGCTTTTTCCAGTTGTAATTGTGTTTTCTGTTCAGTAACTCTGGCAGCTCTGGAAACGTATTTTCTTTAACAAATATGAATAGTGAAGGCCTCTTAGTTTCCCTTTTCTGAGCTGAGGAGGGTAATTGAAAGGGTGCTTTGTAAAGGCTCTGAAAAAGCATGGGTTAGACGAGAGTTTTATTAGAAATCTAGAAACCTGGGCAGGGGCTAGGCAAGCAGGAGAATAAAACCATGTAAGTTTGCCAAATCCTAAAACATTCTCCCCATTTGGTCAGACTAAGTGCCAGGTTCATGCTGGCCTACTTACCAATAAACTTTCACTGGGTAAAAAATGACCCCTAAAACATGGCAGCTGAAAACAATAAACACATCCTTGCCCACAATCCTGGTCCCATGTCTGCTGAGGGGTGGTCTGGGGCTCTTTGGCCAGGCCCAGCTGCTTTAGGATGCCACCCACATTCCCACATCTGGGACTTACCTGTGCTGAGTGGAGCTTCTCTCCTGTCAGGGGGCTAGCCTGGGCTTCCTCTCATACTGGTGGAAGGTTCTCCATAGCAAGTGAGGCCAAGCCCCAAAAGACAAGCACTTTTCAAGACTCTTCTTGCACACATGTTCCTGTCCCATTGCTCAAAGCCAATCACAAAGCCGAGTCAAATTCAAGGGTTGCAAAAATCGACTCTACTTCTTAATGGGTGGGTCTACAAAATATTGTCACCATTTTTTTTTCTTTGTCCCTCAGCTGCTGGGAGCTTTGCTGGCTGAGGACCCCCAACTGTCGGCCCTCTCCAGAAATTGCTCCTTTCTCCCTGAAGAAAGCTGCCTCACTCAAGGACTTTCCCCCTTCTTCCCAGAGGCAGCCTCCGTGGTAAGGGGTCAAGAGAGGGACATGACAGCATGGCCCCTTGCCCAAACTTGAGACGAGTCTGAGGAGCCAGGTCAGCCGCGGAGCACCCCAACAGTCAGCCAAGGCTTTTGCTGAACCCAAATTGCAATCTCACGCCACTTTCTGTCCAATCCTGTTTCCCTCCCACCCACCGCAGGTGTCAGTCCTGAGCACACACACGCCCCAGCAGACCTAGTGCCATTTAATCTCTATCCCAGCGGCTGCTAAGGGGAAATCTGGGGCTGCATCACCTGCCTGCCGACAGTCAATGAGAAGCCCATTACCGCTGACAGGTGGGGTGTGTTTAGCCCCTGACACAAGCTGGCCATGGAACTGATAAAACCAGCAGTGAGCAGGAATGGGATCCTGGGGGAAGAAATAGTGCTAACGGGTGCCCCATACTAGGCTTTTGAAAAATGTGGAGGAAATAGGCACTATAAAGTTAATGGAACTAAAAGGCTATTGCTGGAGAACAACATAGGCTTTGAAAAAAGACACCAAAAGTCTGAGAGTAGGTAAAAGTCAGCTAAAACCTGAGCACAAAAGCACAAGGGCCTCTTTAGCACCATATAAAGAAATGCTCATCTACAGCAGCCAAATATCAGAACCCAAACCTGGAAGGAGTTTGGGCTCCTAATGCCTTTGTGAAGGAAAGAGCCACTATGTCAGCTCAGATCTTTACATGAGGAAAGAAATAAATGACTACCTAATTTAATATATCATTATTTAGGTATTATCGCATATCTAGTCGACATTATACCCTGCTTAGACTGAATGTGTGTGTTTCCCAAAATTCATATGTTGAAGTCTAATCCCCAGTGTGATGGTCGTAGAAGGTGGGACGTCGGGGGTGCCTGGGTGGCTCAGTCAGTTGAGCATCCGACTCTTGATGTCAACTCAGGTCTTGATCTCAGGTCATGAGTTCAAGCCCCCAGCATGGAGCCTAGTTGGGAAGGAAGGAAGGAAGGAAGGAAGGAAGGAAGGAAGGAAGGAAGGAAGGAAGGAAGGAAGGAAGGAAGGAAAGAAGGAAGGGAGGGAGGAAGGGACAGGAAGGAAGGAAGGAGGAGATGAGACTTGGAGAGGTGCTTAGGTAATGAGGATGGGACCCTCAGTGGAAGTAATGTCTTCACAAAAGAGAACCCAGAGAGCTCTCTCGCTCCTTCGACCATGTGGGGACACAGGCAAGGCAGCAGTCTGGAACCCAGAAGAGGGCCCACACCAAAGCTCCACCATGAACTTGATCTTGGACTGCCAGTTTCTAGAACTGTCAGAAATAAATTTCTATTGTGGATAAGCCACCCAGTGTATGGTATTTTGTTAGAGCGGCCCAAATGGACTGTCACACTCTAACCATCAGCCCTGAGCTTACTTCAAATCAATAGCAAAGAAAGAGAACTGGGGCTTCCAGTCCGGTGGGGATGTGACACCGACCACTTCGGCCTCCGTGTGCACACACCTGGGCCGAGAGAAACACACACACATGTGCGCCCACTGGCGGGGCTGGCTACAAAGCACAGTAGAAAATGCACAAAGTCTTCTGTTCCCAGAATGCCTAAAACGTTTACAAGTGGAAAGACTCCCTCTGCTCCTTAATAGAATACTTGCCTTAGCCACACCTGTTTAAGAATGACTTGTTTGTTCAGCTTACTACCTCCCAGCTGTTCTTCCGGGTGACATTGGCTCTGCTGCAAGAGCCTCCTGTATTACCTTGCGCAAAGTTTGCCGTGAGGCGGGATAGAAGCCCACCAGCCAATGGCTGGTGGAGAAAGGAAGGCCATGGGTGGCATTTCCAAGGTGCTGATTTAGCACACCCCTTTTTTCTTTGGATGACAAGCCTTTTGAGAAGTAGAAAGGGGAGTCCAATAAGGACCCATGTTATCAGCTTTATGGCGGCTACAGCTGAATTAGAGAGTGGCAGAGGTATGAAGCCAAAAGCAAACCATTTTTGCAAGCCCTAATATTAATAAACTTCTTCACTGAGCACCAACAGCTGCTACATCCACAAAAAAAGACAACCAGGCATATGCCTCTGGTGGAAGAACACAGCATCCCCTATGAAAGGGTCTTGCCAAGATAAATCAAATCTAACATGATCAAGACTTTCTATCCAAATACTAATTCACACAGGAATGTTCCAACCACGAAACTCGACAGAACAAAAATAAATTGCAAGGAGGGTACTGGGTGGCTCAGTCGGTTGAGTGTCAGGCTCTTAGCTTCGGCTCAGGTCACAATCTCAGGGTCGTGAGATTGAGTCCTGCATTGGGCTCTGCACTCAGCAGCGAGTCTGCTTGAGATTCTCTCCCTCTGCCCCTCCCCCACTCGCTCGCTCACACTCTCTCAATAAAACTTTTTAAAAAAAGAAATAGAGAGGGCGCCTGGGTGCCTCAGTTGGTTAAGCGACTGCCTTCGGCTCAGGACATGATCCTGGAGTCCCAGGATCGAGTCCCGCATCAGGCTCCCTGCTTGGCGGGGAGTCTGCTTCTCCCTCTCCGGCTCCCCCCTCTTGTGCTCTCTCTCTCTCTCACTCTCTCTC
>NW_027725314.1:0-316 GCF_054177405.1 Leptonychotes weddellii | reverse complement strand
GTTCTCTTTTTTTTTTTAATGGTGTCTTTATCTGGTTTTGGTATCAGGGTAATGCTGGCCTCATAGAATGAATTTGGAAGTTTTCCTTCCTCTTCTGTGTTTTGGGGTAGTTTAAGAAGAACAGGTATTAACTCTTCTTTAAATGTTTGGTAGAATTTACCTGTGAAGCCATCTGGTCCTGGACTTTTGTTTGTTGGGAATTTTTTGATTACTGATTCAATTTCATTGTTAGTAATTGGGTCTATTCAAATTTTGTTTCTTCCTGATTCAGTTTTGGGAGGTTTTATGTTTCTAGGAATTTCTCAATTTCTTCTAG
>NW_027725313.1:0-316 GCF_054177405.1 Leptonychotes weddellii | reverse complement strand
TGATGTAATGTATGGGGATTAACATAAGAATAAAAAAAAAAAGAAAGAAAAAAAAAAGATTCTACACACCTCTCAGGTGTGCATAAGGGAAGGTGTGCATGAGCTGTAAGGTATCAGGATTTGGGGACAAGGGCTGTGGTAGAGGGATGGAGATGTACACTTACGGATTTGCAAACTTGTTTTGGTGCTTCAGTTCTGATGCATATCCTTGTCCCCTCTAAGATGGAGAGAAACATACAAGAACGTTGTAGATACTCCCCACTCCCAAGGCAGAACTCCCTGGTAAAACTGAATGGGTGAATGTACCCTTGGCCAG
>NW_027725312.1:0-316 GCF_054177405.1 Leptonychotes weddellii | reverse complement strand
TTTTTTTAAGGTTTATTTTAGCGCACGTATGAGTGGGGGGAGGGGCAGAGGAACAGAACCTCAAGCAGACTCCCCTCTGAGCGCAGAGCCTGACTCGGGGCTCGATCTCTCATAACCCATGAGATCACAACCTGAGCCAAAACCAAGAGTCTGGCGCTCAACCAACTGTGCCACCCAGGCACCCTGAGCTTAACTTATTTCCAAACTCAAAATACCAAAGCAGATTTGTAACAACAAAAGGCAGAGACAGGTCTCCTGGGGACTAGCTTGTAACTTGATTACAGATATGTTTGCTTCAAAAACAAATGTGGAGATA
>NW_027725311.1:0-316 GCF_054177405.1 Leptonychotes weddellii | reverse complement strand
TGTGACCAGAGGCTTGGAGAAGTTCCCTGAAGGCTGCCAATGGAACAGATTGGAGTAGATTCTGCAAGTAATAAAGACTGGCACTGACCCATTACCCAGTGCCACATGCGCCCTCCGCCCCCCCCCCCCAGCCCCTGGGGGAGAGGAAGGAACTCAGAGGGCTTAGTTGGGAGGGGTAGGGGAAAGAAAATTTTTTTTTCCCTCTACCCTCTTAGACTTTGTGACTGAGACCTATGAGTTAAGCGGATGAAAGGCGTGTTAACAGGAGAAAAGGTGCAAAATTAAAAAATGTATTTTAAATGTTATGTGCACAGGG
>NW_027725310.1:0-316 GCF_054177405.1 Leptonychotes weddellii | reverse complement strand
TGATGATCCTGGCATGTATACGATTCAGCTTGTAGGTAAAGCCTTACGCCGCCCTAAGAGATTTATTGCGGCGCTTATATTAGGTATTACTGCTCTTATAGGAATCCTAAGTTCTTTTGCTGTATCTACAATTGCTTTAGTACAGAAAATATATACTGCACATCATGTGGATAGATTAACCCAGAATATTTCAACTGCATTTTATTTGCAGGAACAAATAGACAAGAAGTTTGAGGCACGATTAAATGTTCTAGAGAAAACTATATTATATGTAGGAAATCAAATTCAAAATCTCAAAACTCGGTTAACCACTAGA
>NW_027725309.1:0-316 GCF_054177405.1 Leptonychotes weddellii | reverse complement strand
TTTTTTTTTTTTTTTCTTTTTGAGGTGATGAAAATGTCCTAAAATTAACTGTGCCGATGGTTGCACAACTCTGTCAACATATTAAATCCTTGGATTGTAAGCTTTTTTTTTTAAGAATCTTTTTTTTTTTTTAAAGATTTTATTTATTTATTTGAGAGAGAGAGTGAGAGAGAGAAAGAGCACAAGAGGGGGGAGCAGGAGAGGGAGAAGCAGACTCCCTGCCGAGCAGGGAGCCCGATGCGGGACTCGATCCCGGGACTCCAGGATCATGACCTGAGCCGAAGGCAGTCGCTTAACCAACTGAGCCACCCAGGCG
>NW_027725308.1:0-316 GCF_054177405.1 Leptonychotes weddellii | reverse complement strand
GCAGTTTTCTATCAGTAGAGATAGATAGGTATGCTCGTCTCATTGTCCACTTGCCAAACTTATTATAATCCCTGTTTTTGCTAGTTTAGATGGAATTTCATTGTTTTAGTTTGCGTGTCTTAGATGACTCATGAGGATGAAACTTAAAAACCCATTGTTCATGCCTTTGTCTTTCAGGGTTTTAGAATTTTCTTAATGATTCACATGATCTCTTTTTTTGTCTAAGGATTTTATTCTTGTCTCTCATAACAGTTTTTTTATGTATAGGCATTTATTTTTAATATGGGCAAGGAAAAGAAGAAATTAATGATTGGTT
>NW_027725307.1:0-316 GCF_054177405.1 Leptonychotes weddellii | reverse complement strand
CTATAAAGAACTTACCAAACTCAACACCCAAAGAACAAATAATCCAATCAAGAAATGGGCAGAAGACATGAACAGACATTTCTGCAAAGAAGACATCCAAATGGCCAACAGACACATGAAAAAGTGCTCAACATCACTCGGCATCAGGGAAATCCAAATCAAAACCTCAATGAGATACCACCTCACACCAGTCAGAATGACGAAAATTAACAAGTCAGGAAATGACAGATGTTGGCGGGGATGCGGAGAAAGGGGAACCCTCCTACACTGTTGGTGGGAATGCAAGCTGGTACAGCCACTCTGGAAAACAGTATGG
>NW_027725306.1:0-316 GCF_054177405.1 Leptonychotes weddellii | reverse complement strand
GGGGGGAGGGGGAGAGGCAAAAGGAGAGGGAGAATCTCCAGCAGACCCCCTGAACAGCGCAGAGCCCAGTGTGGGGCTGGATCTTAGGATCCTGAGACCATGACCTGAGTGGCAATCAAGAGACTAATATCCCCTGAGGAAAAGAGAATTCTTCTTCCAGACTGTATTCAGACTTGAGCTGCGACATTAACTATTCCTTGGGCTCTCCAGCCTGTCAATTCACCCTGATTCTGGACTTGCCAGTTTTCCACAATCACATAAACCCATTCTTAAAATACATCCATACATACTTCCAAATGTAAACAAACACACATGC
>NW_027725305.1:0-316 GCF_054177405.1 Leptonychotes weddellii | reverse complement strand
CCCCCCCCCCGCTTGTTGTTCCCTCTCTTGCTGTCTCTCTCTGTCAAATAAATAAGTAAAATCTTTTAAAAAAATTTAAAATAAAAATAAATAAAAAATCATCCTCCAGCTAAACTGACATATGTGCAAATACGGTGCATACGTCTAAGGGTACAACACTGCGTATGGGAGCAAACTAAGAAGCAAGGTAAACAACTACCAGTAGGTGAAGTAAATAAATCATGGCATGTCTGCCAAATGAACACAATGCAGTTGTTAAAAGAATGTGCTAGGGATGCCTGGGTGGCTCAGTCAAATAAGCATCTGCCTTTGGGGG
>NW_027725304.1:0-5163 GCF_054177405.1 Leptonychotes weddellii | reverse complement strand
TTTGTTATCTGATTGCTGTGGCTAGGACTTCTAGTACTATGTTGAATAGCAGTGATGATAGTGGACATCCCTGCCGCATTCCTGACCTTAGGGGGAAAGCTCTCAGTTTTTCCCCATTGAGAATGATATTCGCTGTGGGTTTTTTCATAGATGGCTTTTATGATATTGTACCCTCTATCCCTATACTCTGAAGAGTTTTGATCAAGAAAGGATGCTGTCCTTTGTCAAATGCTTTTTCTGCATCTATTGAGAGGATCCTATGGTTCTTGTTCTTTCTTTTATTAATGTAGCATATCACATTGATTGATTTGCAGATGTTGAACCAACCTTGCAGCCCAGGGATAAATCCCACTTGGTCGTGGTGAATAATCCTTTTAATGTACTGTTGGATCCTATTGGCCAGGATTTTGGTGAGAATTTTTGCATCCATGTTCATCAAGGATATTGGTCTGTAATTCTCCTTATTGATTGGGTCTTTCTCTGGTTTTGGGATCAAGGTAATGGTGGCCTCATAAAACGAGTTTGGAAGTTTTCCTTCCATTTCTATTTTTTGGAACAGTTTCAGAAGAATAGATATTAATTCTTCTTTAAATGTTAGGTAGAATTCCCCTGGGAAGCCATCTGGCCCTGGGCTCTTGTTTGTTGGGAGATTTTTGATGACTGCTTCAGTTTCCTTGGTGGTTATAGGTCTGTTCAGGTTTTCTATTTCTTCCTGGTACAGGTTTGGTAGTTGATACATCTCTAGGAATGCATCCATTTCTCCCAGATTATCTAATTTGCTGGCATACAGTTGCTCATAATATGTTCTTAGAATTGTTTGTATTTCTTTGGTGTTAGTTGTGATCTCTCCTCCTTCATTCATGTTTTTATTTATTTGTGTCCTCTTTTTGTTAAGTCTGGCCAGGGGTTTATCATACTTATTAAATCAATTACTTTTGAAGAACCAGCTCCTAGTTTCGTTGATCTGTTCTACTGTTCTTTTGGTTTCTATTTCATTGATTTCTGCTCTGATCGTTATGATTTCTCTTCTCCTGTTGGGTTGAGGCTTTATTTGCTGTTCTTTCTCCAGCTCCTTTAGGTGTAGGGTTAGGTTGTGTATTTGAGACCTTTCTAGTTTCTTGAGAAAGGCTTGTATTGCTATATACTTTCCTCTTAGGACTGCCTTTGCTGCATCCCAAAGATTTTGAACAGTTGTGTTTTCATTTTCTTTGGTTTCCATGAATTTTTTAAATTCTTCTTTAATTTCCTGGTTGACCCATTCCTTCTCTAGTAGGATGCTCTTTAGCCTCCATGTATTTGAGTTCTTTCCGACTTTCCTCTTGTGATTGAGTTCTAGTTTCAAAGCACTGTGGTCTGAAAATACTCAGGGAATGATCCCAATCTTTTGGTACCAGTTGAGACCTGATTTGTGACCTAGGGTGTGATCTATCCTGGAGTACGTTCCATGGGCACTGGAGAAGAATGTGTATTCTGTTGCTTTGGGATGGAATTTTCTGAATATATCTGTGAAGTCCATTTGGTCCAGTGTGTCATTTAAAGTCTTTATTTCCTTGTTGATCTTTTGCTTAGATGATCTGTCCATTTCAGTGAGGGGGTATTAAAGTCCCCCACTATTATTGTATTGTTGTCGATGTGTTTCTTTGCTTTTGTTATTAATTGGCTTATATAATTGGCTGCTCCCATGTTAGGGGCATAGATATTTACAATTGTTAGATCTTCTTGTTGGATAGACCCTTTAAGTAGGATAGAGTGTCCTTCCTCATCTCTTATTATAGTCTTTAGTTTAAAATCGAATTTGTGTGATATAAGGATTGCCACCCCAGCTTTCTTTTGGTGTCCATTAGCATGGTAAATGGTTTTCCAACCCCTCACTTTACAGTCTGGTGGTGTCTTTGAGTCTAAAATGAGTCTCTTGCAGACAGCATATCAATGGGTCTTGTTTTTTTATCCAATCTGATACCCTGTGTCTTTTGATTGGGGCATTAACCCATTTACATTCAGGGTAACTATTGAAAGATATGAATTTTAGTGCCATTGTATTGCTTGTAAGGTGACTGTTATGGTATATTGTCTGTGTTCCTTTCTGGTCTATGTTACTTTTAGGCTCTCTCTTTGCTTAGAGGACCCCTTTCAATATTTCTTGTAGGGCTGGTTTCGTGCTTGCAAATTCCTTTAGTTTTTGTCTGTCCTGGAAGCTTTTTATCTCTCCTTCTCTTTTCAATGATAGCCTAGCTGGATATAGTAATCTTGGCTGCATATTTTTCTCATTTAGTGCTCTTTGAAATCCTCATATATCAGTTGATATTTGAAGAGATTTTTCACAGACATACATATATGATATTACATTTCTGATTATAGTTATCTCCTGTAATAATCATATAGTTTCTGAAATTATGAAGAATAGCTAGACGTTTTAGCAGGAGCTGGATATGACAGTGATGACTATTTGTCTTTTCTTGGCCACTATTGTTATTACAGTCCCATGCTAACAGATTTTGATGTTGCAATAATCTATAAGAGCATCAGTTAATGAACCCAGATTTCATATATATCCATCCATATCCTCATACTCACCATTAAATATAGACAACGTTTATTTATGCGTTCTTAGGGAATGAAGGCAATGGAACCAAAACTGAGATCTGGATCTTTATATCACTACCATTCATATTCTCTCTAGGACTCAGTGCACTTATTCAACAATGAGTGATTGAAAAATTAAGATATGATCTCAAAAATGTATTATTCTGATGGACAACAAAATATAAAGAGAGAGAGATTTAGTTTGAATGTCTCTCAAAAGTTTTTTAAATGTTTTCAAAAACAGTTTTATAGAAAATAGCTGTAGGAAAAAATCTAGTTCAACTATGTAATGTTAAAAAGAGGAATAAAAGCTTAAAATGACAATAGTCAGCAATTCCTAAGAATGTAATCAATTCCTGGAGTTCAAGAGGGTAGCTCCCTATCAGCAACCGGTAGTGGAAAGCCTGGGGTCAGCAGGAAAGCTTTTCAAGGATGCAGAGGGAGTGGGGACTAGAGAATCCTGCACAATAAGTGGCATGAGGGCCTGCAGAGGGTAGCAGCGTACCCTTAGCGATCACTTAGAAGATTCCCCATTTCTTCAATCTGGGTATTAATTCTATTCCTTTTAGGTCAAGAAACCAGAATATGAAACCAAAGCTAGGCACATGCTGTGGGTACATATGGCAAGTTCTGGTTCACATGTGAAGTTTATCTCTGGCTACAAGTGTTCATGAGGAAACTATCTTTCCAACGTTCAATGTCTTTGAGTCTCTACAAAAGCTGTTTTATTGATCATTTTTCTTTGTTTGAAGTGAGAAAATTGAGTCAGCTCAACTTCTAACTGCTATTACTGAAAACACTGTAAGTTGAAAGTTGACTATTTTATCTATCCCTATGACTTATATATTCAAATTTGTAGAAAATCCCTTCATGCCTTTGAGCACAGACTCTCATCATTTTAGTCAGAGCATCAACCATGGAATGGCATCTCTTTCGTTTATATAAACTTTTTCACACCATACCTTGGAAAAATCCATATATCTGGTCTGCCCAAGTCTCTCTCTGGCCATTAGAAATTCTAGAATGGCAGATGAGTTTTGCCTAAGGCCTCCAACAGTTCCCTTTGTTCAAAAATTAACTCCTTGTTTAGATAGTAGTAAACCACTCGGTTATTCATTCTTTCTGCTAAATAAAATAATTAGTAAGGAAAATTAAGAAGTTGCTCATTTAAAATGAAAATAAGTATTAAAAAACCCATAAATGCTCTCTTAAGATGATTTACCTTTCCATCTTAGCTTTTTTTTGTGCTGTGGACTTGAGCCCCTAGATTTTGATCTTGGTTCTAGAATTTGATTCTACTCTGTATCTCCAAGTTTACTTACTGTTGAATATTCCTGCTGTAAGCCAGATCTACTTTGTGTTGTTAACTTTACAAACATGCTTCATTGGCACTTTCTGGACCCAAGGACATACCTGACTGATTAATCTAGTCTTAATATGTCAACAAAATAAATAAAAAAAGCATTTCCATAGTGTCATCCAGATTGCTAATTTTAATTAATTTACTTTAAATTTATTTACTTTGAAATTAGTTTCTGTAATTTTTTCAGTGTCATCCATATTACTAGTTTCAGAATTCATGTTCATATGTTTAAATGGTTTTGTTCTAGAGTAAACTGCATCATTTCAACTCCTGGTTCCAATATTTATTATCCTTGATGTCAGCAAGTTACTTCACTTTTTTTGAGCCCCTATTTTCTCATTTGTAAGAGAAAGACATTACTACCTAACTCATAATATTATTTTCAGAATTAAGTATGCAATCCTTACAAATTAAAGGAAACGATAGATGTACCTGGGTAAGCCCTGAAATTTTAGCTCTTATTGTAATTTTAGTGTAAATTTACATTAATTTCATTTTTATTATATATTGAACAGTCATACAAAAGATTATGTTTTCATGACTGTGTGCTCCTCATCTACTATATTAATAATTATGTTCATGTTATAATTAAAAATACATGTTCCAAACTTTCTTTAAAATACCTTACTAAACAATAGTATCTCCTGATTTAATTATCAAATATGAATGAATAATTTCAATTCAGTTGTGGTAAAGATTGTGAACTACTAGATTTCTCTTATTTTCACTTTAGAACACTTAACCAATTTATTAAATGTCATGTGTATTTTCCTAGATATTGATCTTGAAAAGAAATCTTTAAAAATCTAATTCATTTTACCTAAGGGACAATTTCTTGATAATAATAGTAAGATGGGACTCAATTTTAAAGTTATTAATTGTCATCATCTTACTTAAGTGCCTTCTATATTTAATCTTGATATGTTGAAGTAATACAACTTGCAGGAAAATAAACAATAGGGATGTAGATGGAGATAAAATTGTATGCATTCTGATTATTGACACAAGCCAAGGGACCCGGAGAGGAAGAACACATGAGCGCCCTCACTTTCACTAAGCAGTGTGGGTCTATCTGTGTACAGTGCTCGATAGAGTCAGTGTTCCTAAATTGACAAATCTCAAAACAAATATGGACATACAGATGGTATAATTTTGTAATCACACACCCATCTTGAAAGCAGTATTTTTGTCAAACAAAAGCACTCTTTTTTTTTTTT
>NW_027725303.1:0-14297 GCF_054177405.1 Leptonychotes weddellii | reverse complement strand
GTTGCTTTTTCTCTAGTTCTTTAAGGTGTAGAGTTAGTTGGTGAATTCGGGATTTTTCTATTTTTTTGAGTGAGGCTTGGATGGCTATGTATTTCCCCCTTAGGACCGCCTTTGCAGTATCCCATAGGTTTTGGACCGATGTGTTTTCGTTCTCATTGATTTCCATGAATTGTTTAAGTTCTTCTTTGATTTCCTGGTTGACCCAAACATTCCGGAGCAGAGTGGTCTTTAGCTTCCAAGTGTTTGAATTTCTGCCAAATTTTTTCTTGTGATTGAGTTCCAGTTTTAGAACATTGTGGTCTGAGAATATGTAGGGAATAATATAAATCTTTTGGTATTGGTTGAGACCTGATTTGTGACCCAGTATGTGGTCTATTCTGGAGAAAGTTCCATGTGCGCTCGAGAAGAATGAGTATTCTGTTGTTTTAGGGTGGAATGTTCTGTAAATATCTATGAGGTCCATCTGGTCCAATGTATCATTCAAAGCTGAGAGCTGGTCCTTGAAGGAAAGGCTGTGCAGGGGAGCTGAGACAGGTTCAGGATGCAAATGCAGGCAGTTCAAGCTCATTAATTCAGACTTCAGTGGTTTGCAGTCTGGGATGATTTGATGCCAGCAAAACCAGGCTTCCTTTTCACTATTAATAAGAGTGTAAACAAGATTAGGGGGCGAGTGCAGGGAAACTAAGGTAGGCCATTGTTATCATAATATTGCAAGGGAATGTTAATTCACACAAGCAAACAAACTATTTTCAACTACTTTGAGGCTGCTGTTTACATATCAACAGTGTGCTAATTGCAAATGACTCCTCTCTCAGTGCAGAGCTTGGTCTACTCTGTTAGCTTTTGGTGGGAGAATTTTTTACATTTGAAGGCAGTTATGGTCCTTTTCTTTAAAAATACTCTGTAATTTGGACTTTTCTCTTTACCTTTTTTTTTTAAAGATTATTTATTTATTTATTTATTTGACAGAGAGAGAGAGCACAAGCAGGGGGGTGGCAGACAGAGGCAGAGGGAGAAGCAGGCTCTCCACCGAGCAGGGAGCCTGACTCGGGGCTCGATCCCAGGACCCTGAGATCAGGACCTGAGCCAAAGTTAGACGCTTACCGACTGAGCCACTCAGGTGCCGCTTTACCTTGTTTTTTACCAACCATGTGAGGATGCCCAAGATTCAGGGACAGTGCTCACAGGAGAGTGCTGCCTCGGGGAGAGTGAGCAGGGGCTATCCAGAGCTACAGAGAGCTCTGGGCATGGAGGTACCTGAGCAAAGGTTTCCTAGAAGTGATCATCCACTTGGTTCTTGAAGGGTGATGGGTTTGGCTTGATCCAGGACTCATCCCTCAGCTCACACCCCTCTCACCTGTCCTGTGCATCCCATCTGTCTGGCCAGCCCCCCTTTATTATATTGCCCTACCCTTCACATGGCACTCAGCTGCCAGATTAGAACCCCAGAGGCCATCCCCGTAGGGAGGCATCACCCCTTGGGGGATGTGGCTGGGCTGTGTGGAATATGAGAGCCCAAAGAATTGCTCCTCTTTTGAACTCAAAGGAGAAGACATTAGGGCAGGAGGGTAGAGTAGTAGTTCTCAAATCTGGATGCACATTAGAATCACCTGGAAAGCTTTAAAAAAAAATTGAATTCCCAGGTCCCACCCCAGATCAATTAAGTCAGTAGGGTAGAGGATCACAGCTGTAGAGTTTATTACTTACATTGCTCAAAGGGTTGCTTGATCCCACTATATCTCACGTGGCTGTCAGACTCTTCTGTGTGTTTTCCTTGCTTCTCCCTCATTAACGAGCGTAACGAATTCATTACTTCCATTAAGTCAGCCAAACTTTATTGAGTGTCTGCTTTATACCGGGCATGAAACCATAATTCAGAGGGCCAAAGATGAATGACATAGTTCCTGCCCTCAGGACTTCATAACTGGGGAGAGAGAAGTGTGCAAAGAAAATAGTATTCTGGTGTGGCCAATGGTGTCATGGAGGAGGGGCACCACTGTGTAGGAGCACAGAGGAGGCAGTGGAGGACTCAGCCTGGAAGAAATGGGGGAATATTTCCTAGAAGAACTAGCATCCAGGGTGAACCTTGAAAAGAAAGTAGGAATTCTCCGGGCTAAGGGAACTCGGGGCAGAGGGAACAGTATGTGCAAAGGCCAGGAAGTGTGAAGCTGGGTTGTGTATTAATCAGTCTGTGCCAGGCACCTTGTTGAACTCTTCCTAATCCCACAAGTTAAGAACTATTTTTACCTCCAATTTACAATTAGGAAACGGAGGCATAGGGACATTGAACAATGTGACTGAGGTGCTTCGATTGGTAAGTGGAGAAGTCGAGATGGAAAGCAAGCCGCACCCAACCCCAGAACAAGAGCTAGGTGAGGAGGATGGGAGGGGAGCGGAGTGGGGCAGGCAGCAGGGCAGGACGTGAGTGACAAGGGTAATGCTTGCAATGGGATCTCGGCTGTTTACATGGTGCCTCATGATTTCTTTTTTTTTTTTAAAGAGAGAATCTCAAGCAGACTCCTTGCTGGGTGCAGAGCCTGATGTGGGGCTCAAATCCATGACCCTGAGATCAGGGCCTGAGCCAAAACCAAGAGTCAGACACTCAACTGACTGAGCCACCCGGGCGCCCTGGTCCATCATGACTTCTAAAACACATTCATGTTCCTTTGGTACCCAACAATTCCTGGTTGGACTGATTTTCAATGCGCCATCCCCCAGCCCTCTCTAAAGCCAGATGCATACAGGAAGGGCAGACTGGGCTCTGAGCCAGCGGCAGGGTTAGCAGAACCTCTGCGTGGGGGTCCCTGGCCTCGGAGCTCCCAGGCTAGGCTGAGGGACTCTGGTTCTAACTGGGGATGCGCTACACTGGATTGCCTGGGGGTACAGAGGGCATAACTTGATAACTTTGGGGGTTCCTGTGGTCAAGAGTTCAGGAGTGTCCTTGGTCTGGAGCAACATAGACACTCATTTGGTGCCCCCTTTGGGTCCCCACTAAATACCCACAGTCTCTCTGAGGTTGTCCATGGCTGTGATACTGTATGTATATCTTTTGTATGAACGATATTTTTGTGGCAGAGCTAAGAGATTGCTTTTAGAAAGCAAGAGCTCTGGGCTTTGAGTCAGTGGAGCTGGTCTTGCCGTTAGGGCAGTAAGTAAGTGACCTGCTCATAAGGGCAGGAGGGGGTGAGACGGTCTCGCAGTGTGCAGGGTCAGTCTGCTTCTTAGAACTCAGCTGGGGGTCATTTGTAATTCTCAAGGCCGGTTTTGAGGGACAAGGACCACTTGGTATTATAACAGAGCTCAAGTGGAAGGCTATAATCACATGTTACCCTGACAAAAGTGAAGACTTGTTTAAAATACCTATCTCTGGGAAACCTCTCTTGCAGAGACAAATGAAGTAATTTGAGGAATAGGCTCAGTCTATATTCAACACAAAGGGGATGAGAGAATTAATTAAAGGGGAGGGGCGGGATTGATCGTGCTTGACGCCTCGAGCCTTGGTCTGACGCCTCCCTGGCAGCCTCTGATGCCTGAGCCGGGACGCACCGCCCAACGTGTCCTCCGCACAACGCGATGGAGAAATGAGATTAGCAGGCATCGTAGGACTGTGGTTCTTACACAGGGCGCGTCTATACAGCAGCTGAGCGAGAACTAGAAAAAGGAGTCCCTTCTGGAAGGAAGCAGCCTGGAGAGTGCCCCGGCTTGGCAAGTGGCAAGAGGCTGATCTCTTTTTTTTTTTTTTTTTAAAGATTTTATTTATTTATTTGAGAGAGAGAGTGAGAGAGAGAAAGAGCACAAGAGGGGGGAGCGGGAGAGGGAGAAGCAGACCCCCTGCCGAGCAGGGAGCCCGATGCGGGACTCGATCCCGGGACTCCAGGATCATGACCTGAGCCGAAGGCAGTCGCTTAACCAACTGAGCCACCCAGGCGCCGAGAGGCTGATTTCTCTCGTCCCCCTGCTCTGTTGGCCAAGTGCCTTCGTGGAAGTTGGACACCTGTGCCTAGCAGCCCTGTTTGCAGGGGGCCTGAGGTCGAGGTTGGCCCTCTCTCTGTCTCTCTGCCTCAGCCTGGAACAAACGTGTGGCTGGATAGGAGCCGCAGAACCCAAGAGGAGGTGGAATTTGGTGGCCAGCCAAAGACATCTCATCACATCCTTCCCCCAGGGCTCTCCAAAAAAAGCCACAGGCCTGAGGACTGACCTTTTTGAGAAGCTCCCCCGCGCCTGACCCTGGCAGCCTCACCAGGAAATCATTTGGAGGCACCCCCTGTGTCTTCAGAGTCAGGGAGTGAGCCAGGCAGTGTATTTGGCTTCCTACTGCTGCTGTAAGGAATGGCCACACATTGAGCGGCTTCAACTGACACAAATGTATTCTCTTCATGTTCTGGAAGTCGGAAGTCCAAAATGGGTTTTATCTGTTGAAAATCAAGGTATTGGCAGGTTGCATTCCTTTTGGAGGCTCTTCAGGAGAATCTGCTTCCTTGCCTTTCCTAGCTCCTGGAGGCTGTCTGTATTCTTCGGCTCGTGCCCCTCCCTTCATCTTCTAAGCCAGCTTTGCAGCATTTTCACACCTTTCTCTTTGACTCTGACCGTCCCTGCCTCTCTCTTATAAGGACCCTTGTGATGAATTGTGATTATCCCAGATAGCTGAGGATTGTCTCCCCATCTCAAGGTCCTTAACAAAGTCACATCTGCAAAGTGCTCTCTGCTGTGTAGGGTAACATAGTCACAAATTCCCAGACAAAGGACTAAGATGTGGACTTCTTTGGGAACCATTATTCTGCCTACCACAACACCTATATGTTGCCTTTTTCGTTTGTTTGTTCCAGGTGTCTATGTCTCTATCAGATTGAGAGCTTCTTGAGGATGAGAATTGTGTATGTTTTGTATCATTGGCATGTATCACATTACTTAACACAACAGGTGTTGGCAAATACTAGTTCTTGAACAAATACATCCTGACCTCTTCAGGGTTACGGTTAAGATCACCGAAGCCTAGAGAGATGTGTGGCTTGTTTAAAGTTATACCGATCTCATGGCAGATCTGAGTCTTTCCACTTTCCCACCTAGATAGACAATGGTCTGAAGTCTCACTGTACAAGATAGCCTATCCTTTTCCGGTAGGATGACATTGACATTTCTCCCAACCCTGCTGGCTGGGGTTGTTTAGAAGGACATTATCTATCCATACAGAGTATAAAAAGGAGTCCAGGCTATGGAGCCTCTAAGACCTCGGTCTAAATTCTGCTTCCACTTTATAGCAGTTAGCTATTGCTGTGTAACAAACCTCTCCATAACCTAGTGGTTCAAAACAACAACTTATAATTTCTCATTTGTCTATGGGTTGTGGGGGGGGGGTCTGTTCATCTAGACCTGACTTGATTGACCTTGGCTAGGTTTGCTCGTGTCTGTGGTCACCTACTGGGTCAGCTGGGGGCTGGCTGGCCTGGGATGGCCTGAACTGGGACAAATCAGCTTTGTTCCATGTAGTCTCTTATCATCCAGTGGGTAAGCCTAGGCGTATAGTTGTGGCCATGTCAGGTTCTGAGAGAGAGAGAGTAGGAGTGTACCAGCTCTGAACTGGCATGTCATCACTTTTGCCACATCCTCTTAGCCAAAGCAAATTGGAGACTAGATTCAAGGGGGTATGGAAATATTCCCGCTTCTTTATGGGAGGATCAATGAAGTCACCTTGATACAGGGAGGGGTGGAAAATTAGGAGCAATTCTATAGTTAATCTACCCCCTGTTTTGACTCCATGACAGTCAAGTTTCTTAATTCCTTGATTCCCTAGTTTCCACACCTGGAAAATGGGGAATAGTAATAATACCACACTCTGGTGAGGATTCAATGAGATGGAACACCCAAAACACTTAGCAGTGCCTGGCATGGTGTTCAGTAATGATAGCAGGGGCAGCGCTTAGTAAGATCAGCAATTACTATTGTTACTGTTTTTGTTCCTGTTATTACATAATAATTGTTCCTATTATTATAGTTACTACAAGGACTGGCAGGAACACCATGGTCCCGATAAGAGAGAACAGATGCTGGGGGGATGTAATCTCACTTCATGGGGACAGGGAGGCAAGAGCATGGCCATTTCTGAGTACCTGTTACCTTTCTTCCATTCCATAAGGAGGTGACTATTGTTAAGGATAAATATGAGGGGCGCCTGGATGGCTCAGTCGGTTAAGTGTCTGAGTCCTGATTTCGGCTCAGGTCATGACGTCAGTTAATGAGATCAAGCCCCACATCAGGCTCTGAGCTCAGTGGGGATTCTGCTTGAGATTCTCTCTCTCTACCCTTACCCCACTAGCACGTGCTCTCTCTAAAATAAATAAATAAATTTTTTAAAAAAAGGATAAATATGAAAATAGCATTTAGGGATGGTGTGAGACTTGAATTCAGAGGACCTGGATCCAAGTACCAGTTCTTCATCCTATTAGCTGTGAGAATTTGAACAAATTACTGCACCTCCCGAATCTCAATTTCTTTACCTATAAAATGGAGATAATAGTATCTACTTCCCAAGTCTGTTAGGTGAGCTGACTCAATCGCAACAAGTAAAGAAGAGCTCTGTGAGCTGGAAAACACTAGGCAAATATTCCTTATTATAATCAATTGGTCCTTTCCTTCTTGTCATCTGCATCTGTGCCCTCAAAGTCTCAGGCTGTCTCAGGATGATGAGCTTTAAGAAGATGATGGAAGCTTCTTGGCTCTCTGGTTATCTGTGAGCAGGAAACTTACCTTAACTTGTGTGATTTTCCAGCAGTTATCCAAGCTTAAAAGTTTCATAAAAGGGGACAAATTCCAAATGTTCAACCTTCTAAAATCAAAAGGAATGACTCACAGGTCATTAGCATCCCTGGAACATAGTGGCTTCTGTTTTATTGCTATTAAGTAGGATTTAGCTCTCTTTTATTAAGGCAATTTTTACAATCATGTGAGAGGTTAATGCATTTTGCACATAATCCACTGCCTAGCTCACTAAATGCTGAACCCATTAAAGCCAAGCCATGCAGGGGAAGGTTTCAAGACAGAGTGACATATTATGGGTGGTGTGCAAAGAGTGACTAAAAGTATCTGAGGGCTTTTTTTTTTTCTCTTCAAAATTTAAAATTTGTTCTCAAGCAGGAAAATAACAGTGCTGTTCTAGCAAAACTACTTACTTAGGAGCATATAGCTACAGCTGGTTAGCTCTGGTGGGCATCGATGGACTAATGTCCAGGCGCTGAAGGATTGAGAGAGCATCTTCTCAACAGTCCGCAGCCCCCTGGCCAGTTAGGTCTTCTTTTATGATTTCTCTATCATCTGGGTCCTGAAAGACAGTATCTGTCAGGAATTCTGCATTTATTAAGCAATAATGGATTGCCCCGCCCTCCATATTCTCTTCATGGGAGACAGAGCTGTTTGGAGTTTGGAGCAGTCGCAGGTCACAGTGATCACATGAATATCTGAAGCCTGGAGGAGGCAGGAACCAGATCATGGAAGACTTTGTAAATTTTTTTAGAGTAAATACCTAGGTAAATATCAAGATATTTTGGGTAAATATCTAGGGGTGGGATTGTTGGGTCAAATGAGCAGCATGTGTTTGACTTCTACCACGCTGTTTTCCAAGGTAGTAACATTTCGACTTCCTACCAGTAACGTACAATCATTCCAGGACCTCTACATTTATGAAACTGGAGCCATTCCGGTGGGTTTCTAGTGGCATCTCATGGTGTTATAATTTGTGTTTTCCTAAGGATAACGGATATTGGCATCTCTTTGTGTACTTGTTGGGGGCAGGATTTTCCACAGTGGACTCATAGGCTCCAATCTGTGTTTTAGGTTCTCGAACCAAGATGGAACGAAGATCTTGAATTTGATTTCTTCTCATCGTTCCTGCCGAAGTGATGCAACCAAAGGAACAGGGAAATTCTACACAATTTCTGAAAGCCACAGAGAGATCTTCTCTGAAACCTCTGAGACTTTTAACAAAACAAAACAAAATAAAATTGGAAGTGGAGAGCACAGGTAGGGGCAGGTACTGGCTGCTTGCTCTTCTGTCCATTGGTTGGTGGAAAGAATGAAACAATTTTACTCTGCCCCACTCCTTAGTTCTTCTTGGATCAGAGTGGTACAGATGGAAATAAGGGAAACATTCTATGTTAGAAACTTCTGTTGGCAGAGGAAGGGTAGGGCTCAGTCCTCTTACAGCCATCCCCAAGATGGCAAAATAAACAAACAAAAAACCAACCAAACAAACAAAAAACCTGGTTGTACCCTAATATCTATTCTCCCCTTCTTTCATAGCAGTAGAATTTTTAGTTGGTCAAGTGGCCACTCAGAATAAAAATTACATTTCCTAGTCTCCCTTATATGATTGAGGTTTAGCCTCTGAAATGTAAGTAGAAATGGTAATGATGGTAATGATCATCTCCAGGAAGTATTTTTTTTTTTTTTTTAGAGAGAGAGAGTGTATGTTGGGGGGTGGTTGGTGGGTGGGGGAAGGACGGAGGGAGAGAGAGAATCCCGATCAGGCTGCATGCTCAGTATGGAGCCAGACACAGGGCTCATCACAGAGCTTGA
This sequence comes from Leptonychotes weddellii, assembly GCF_054177405.1. NCBI lineage: Eukaryota > Metazoa > Chordata > Mammalia > Carnivora > Phocidae > Leptonychotes > Leptonychotes weddellii. The sequence continues at coordinate 5,729 of NW_027725303.1, read as the reverse complement.
TCCCATGACCCAGAAATCATGACCTGAGCTGAAATCAAGAGTCAGATGCTTCACCCACTGAACCACCCAGGTGACCTCCCAGGAAGTGTTCTTAAAGGGAGGGTGTATGTGTTTTCCCCACCTTCCTACTGCTGGCTGGATTCTGGACTTGAGGACTGGAGTTGATGCATCCACTTTGGACTATGAAATAAGACCCTACCCTGAGGGAGGTGGAGCAACAAGACTGAATGAGCCCAAACCCCTGACACTGTGGAACACGGAATCAAAGCTAGACTGACAGTTTCTGGATTTCCATTTCTTGAGAGAGAAATAAACTTCTATCTTGCTTAAGCCATTATTTGTTTTTTTTTTTTTAATTTTGTCACTTGCAGCTGAAGCTAAATTTAATTTATGAACCCTGATTGCTCATTGCCCTTGGTCACTTTCAGGAAAGGTATAGTGACTTACTAATTACCAGCAGATTATCCAAAGTGAACCAACTATAAATGTCATCAACAAGTATAAGGAAACGATGAAAAGATGCTGGTTTTGTGAAAAGACAGCGATTCAAAGAGAGGGACTGGAAGACCAGTCTGAACATTCAGCACAAACAGTGCACCCGGCGGAAACAATATTTCAAAAAGCTCTCTTAATTGTGTGAGATACTGTTATGTTGATTTTAAAAGATCAATCTGAAAGCAATAAAGAGTTCTTAGAAGGGAGAGGTATGGTTTCCATTGGTTTCTACCCCATCCAGGCTGAGCCTAGCCAAAAGGACACATCAAAGAACAGCCTGATGAATTAGAAAACTAGCTTGAGAAACTCTCCCAAAACTCAGATGAAGATTTTGAAGAGGTAGAACAGAAGTGTTAAACAAAAGGAAAAGAACTTCAGAATGAATGGAGAATTTAACTAAAAATAGGCATGGAGGGCCAGATCCAGGAAATTCACCGTCCATTTAACGGAAGTCCCAGAAGCAGAGAGCTTTCTAGAAGTGAAGCTATAATTGAAGAAGGGAGTGTCCTTGAGTTGAAAAAAATAAATACATCTTCAAATAGCAATATCCACCAAGGGCTGGGAAGGAGCATTGAAGGAAGTTCAAAACTAGAGATTATCGGACAGATATCACTAGTACCAGACAGAAAAACCAACAGAAGGATCAGATTGTTGACGGATTTGTCTTCAACTTATGCTCAAATATGATGGAAAATATTTATAAAATTCGGAGGCTAAATAATTGTGACTCTATAGTTTCTCCTATAAAATAAACTATTCAAATAATAGCAGCCGTGGTTACTTACTATGTGACAGGCACTGTTCAAAGCATGTTGGTTGAATTATTTCATTTAACACTCACGGCAACCCCATAAAGTGGCCACTATCATCCTTTTTACAGGTGAGGAAATTTTTTTAAAGAGTTTATTTATTTTTGAGAGGGAGAGAGTACAAGCAGGGGTAGGGGCAGAGGGAGAAGCAGACTCCCCACTGAGCAGGGGGCCCGATGCGGGACTCGATCTCAGGACCCTGGGATCATGACTTGAACCAAAGGCAGACGCTTAACCTACTGAGCCACCCAGGCGCCCCTATAGATGAGGAAATTGAGGCACAGTGAGGTTAGTAACTTGCCCAAGGTCACACTGTAAAGGCAGAAGAGACACAGTATGAACTCAGCTCATGCTCTTAATCACCACACTACACTGTTTCCTAAAATAAGTTGAGAAATATTAATCTCCTAGTAGGAGAACCAGACTTCAATCAATACATGTTAAGCTGCAACTATGATAAGTGCCAGTAGGGGGTGCTATAGAATTTTTATGCTTGGGAATCCAGCCTGACATTTCACAGATGAATGGCATATAGTTACTGCTTATTGAATGCTTTCTTTCTACCTGGTAATGAGTGTCATCCATAGGGAAAAACTAGGGGAAGGATCTGGGTGATGATTTTCTGCTTACATAGAGTACAGAGAAACTCAGACTTGGGAGGAACCATGTCTATCAGAGAGGATCATCTTCACCATGTCCAGTGTCTGCTTATAAACCCCATCAACGGGGAGCTCGCTACCTCTTGCAGGACCTGTGTCTTCAATGAACACCTGGGCCCCAAATGGCCCCAGACTTCAGATCTGAGGTTGTTCTTGAGGGTCGGAGATAGAAAATGATTTCAAAGTCTTGGCTGGTTAACAATAAAGAGAGTGGGACAATGTGCTTTAAATGTCTTTCCAAAGGGCAGTCAGGCTTATAATGGAAAAAGGAAGTGTTCATAAAGGCCGTAATGCAGCTTCCCAGGGGCTGATCTTGCAATGGATGTCCGGATGTCTGGAAGAGCTTCTAGTGCTCAGTGGGTCTCCTGATTCCCTGATTCATGTATTTACTCCTTCACACTATCATTTGTGGATTTTTCGTACCACATCCATTCATTCACTCCTCCATTTATTTTTTTTCATTCATTCATCGATTCAGTAGGCATTTGCTAGGCCCCTTCTGGTCTATGTGCAGGACGGGGGAACGGGATCCATTTCCAGGAGGTTCTGCCATGTATACACTAAGACTCAAGTTACTAACTGAAAAAGCCTGCAGATTTCCAAAGTGTGTGGGTCTGTGAGAGTGGGGACTGCTCCTAGTATCCAACTAGAGGACTGGAGTGGTGCACCGAGGGGCAGGTGTGTGTGCTGCCTGGCACACATAGGCGATTCACGGGAGGAATGTGGCCCTAATGACTTATGAGTAAATGAAAAAGCACTTGAGTTTTCCACTTAGCTCTCGTTTTATAAATGAAGATCCGGGCTCAGGTCACATTTTCCTATGCCAATGTCTGAAAGCAAGGTATGCGTCTCACTTTAGCGCAGGTTGACAGTACAGGGGACAATTATTTAGGAATCGATTTGAAATCATTTATACTCCAACCAAATTCACAATGCTAATATCTTCAACCAGACATGAGTGGGGAGGAAGGGAGAGACCAGAACTAAAGAGAATGATCAGCACGGTTTTAACATAGGTACGAGGATGGAAGAAAGGCAGGACACCTCTTGTAGGCCAGGTGAGTGCTTGGTCAAGGGTCGGGGTCAGGGCCAAAGGGGGGCAGACTGGAAGATGGACAATAAAGCGGGAGGAGTAAGTGGAGTGCCACCCAGGGATTTTGCTAGAAACTGGGGTGTGGTTGACCTTGGGTTTGGCGTAGGGGTCACTTGGCACCAACACACCCTCTTCAGGCACATCCTTTATGTGAAGCTCCTGACTGTGCCCCTTACTGCCATCTGGGTGTCTCCCAAGGCTGGCATTCCCAGCCTTCAGGAGTAGCACGGAGCACAAGGAGCTTCCCATGGAAGGTATACCATGGCCCGGTCAGTGTGATCATTCCTGTCCCCATTTCCCCAACTCTCTAGCTCACTCTCCCTCTATCTCATTCCCTCTCCCTTCTCTCTTCCCTCCTTCTCTTCTCCCTTCTCTCTCTTTTTTTCCCAGGGTCTTCTGAGTCCCTCTTTTTCTTTCCCCATTGATCTGTCCTTTCCTTTCACCTGTGTTCATTTTCCATCATTGCCATGAATACGAAGCAATACCTCCCAATTTCCAGATGCCAGAGATACAGAGATGAAAAAGTCAGGGTCCCCCAAATGTGCAGCCACTTGCAGGGGAGACAGACAAACGCTCTGCAAAGTTAGAAGGAGGCTCAAGGTGCAGTGGGAGCACTGAGGAGGGAGAGGTTATTAAATCAGTGGGTACTGGGAAGGGGGTAGGGAGAGTTACAAAGAGGAACAGAGGCTTGAGATGGGCACTGACCAATGATGGGGAGTTCACGGTTGGATGGGCGCCTTCCAGGGAAAAGGAACAGCATGGGCCTGAAGCTTGGAGGCAGGGAGACCATGGTGCGTCCATGTACCTGGATCTCAGGGATGTGGACTTGGTGGGAAGTCACTGATCATGGAAGCTCGTTCCATACTCTGAGCAAAAGCATTCCCTAGAAGTTCAGTTTCCTGGCCAGGAGGAATTTGGGGGAGAGCCCCCCCACCTTCACTTCCCAGTTGGAGGGAGCTGATGCGCTGTGAACAGACAGGAAATAGGGGCCAGATAGTGGGCCACCTGGAGCTCACTGCTGGGCCCTGCTCACCTTGTCCTGTCCTGCTGTCCTTGGGGCTGTTGGCTGTGGGGAGGAAGGGAGGCAGAGGGAGTTGCGGGGAAGAAATAGTTTCAGCTATCTCTTAGCTGCTGAGAATTCACTGGGCCTGTCTGCTGGCCCATTGGTCATTCAGGGTAAGGCCGGGGTAGATTTTCAAGGGGGTGGGGGAAGAAATCACTTTTCTAAAAAGGAAGATGTTAACTCCTTGTGTGTCAGGCTTCATGCGCCACCGGCTTCTGGCAACCCTGAGTGGTTCCCGTGAGGCCTTGCCCTGCCCCGTTGCTTTCATGGTGAAATAACTGGCAGCTTATTGCAGCCCAGGCTGGGGCCCAGCCAGGCTGCATTGAGGTCTGTGGCTCCCTGTGAAGCAGGACCCAGGCAGAGGTCCTTAGTGAGCCGCAGAAGGGCTTCGACGTGGACCAGGCCACTGGGTCAGGGTCACTACGACAGGCTTGGAACCCCGCGGTCTTCCCGCACGCCGGTGCCGGGCCCCTTCCCCACGGTGCGTCCAGGAGGGGCTCTCCTCTCCCCCAGTGCCACAAGGGCCGGTCTTTCCACAATGTCCTTGGACTGTACCCACATGACCAACTGTGCAAATCTCTGCTCAGCCTTGCAGCCCGGAGCTGAGCCAGAGGCCTCTTGACTCATTGCTGTAGCTGTTCTGGAACTTGGCACGGTTACTAGTATTCCTCAAAGTCGTAATTACCACCACTTAGCCTGGGTTAGTGATCTGGAGCAGGGAGCAGCCCAGCCCGCATTGCCTCCTGCTGCCAACAGACCGACTACTGGTGATAGCTTCGTGGTTCATAATAATAATAATGATGATAATAGCTATCATTTATTGGACACTCGCTGTGGACCTGGCTCGGGGCTAGGTGTTTTACATGCGAAACAGAGCCTACTCCTGTTTCTCCCCCAATTCTCTCCACCCCCCCGCCCCCATCTTGGGTCTGGTTCATAACCGTTGATTTGCATGGCAGCTTTTATTTTCGAGCAGGGAGGGGAGAGGGTGTTCTGAGGACGAGGTTGGAGTGGATGAGATGCAGTGTCTCCCATCTGGCCTCTCATGTGGTCTGGGTTGGAGCAGTTTGGTCAGCAGAAAGCCAGGAATGGACAGAATGCTTTTTTTTTTTTTTTTCATGAGGCACCTGGTAAGATTCTGGACAAGAAATCCTGGACAGAAAGGGACAAAAGTCCAGGGAGACTTTGTGAGGTTTTAGGCCAAGCGAAGCTGCTTTGGAGGGCGACCCTCACCCCAGTTCTGTCTGGACCCCAATGGTTGGTGGCTTTGGCCACAGCCAGCTGTTGATGACCACCGTATGATGGATGGGGCAAGGGTGAGGCTTCTTGTTGTAGGTTGTGTTCTCCAGGGGCAGATGCTGATAGCAAGATGTTTTGGGGATCACACCCATGGAGGAGAGGGAGCCTATGCAGGTTTGGGTGGATGAAGAAGCTCAACTACCACGCAAGCCCAAAATGCTTCTGGCTTCAGGGAGCTCCAGATGCCCCTTGGCTGATAGATGCATCACTTCAATCCTCTGTTATCGGATGACCACCTTCCTATAGGGACACCAGTCATATTAGATTAAGGACCTGCCCTACTCCAGGATGACCTCATCTTTTTTTTTTTT
>NW_027725302.1:0-316 GCF_054177405.1 Leptonychotes weddellii | reverse complement strand
TTTTTTTTTTTTAAAGATTTTATTTATTTATTTATTTATTTGACAGAGAGAGACACAGTGAGAGAGGGAACACAAGTGAGGGAGAGGGAGAAGCAGGCTTCCCACTGAGCAGGGAGCCTGATGTGGCACTCGATCCAAGGACCCCAGGATCATGACCTGAGCCGAAGGCAGATGCTTAACAACTGAGCCACCCAGGCGCCCTGCCCCAACTGTGATTTTTGTTATAATGGGATCCCACCTATAAATATTCTTCATAATATGTAATTTAAATCTTATTAGTTTACATGCTTTTTGCAAAATAAATGTTCAGTAATGT
>NW_027725301.1:0-316 GCF_054177405.1 Leptonychotes weddellii | reverse complement strand
TCCTGAGAGGAGACGAAATCCAGGTCTCCTACTCCTCCGCCATCTTGCTCCGCCCCCCTCCTTAAGTGTGTTCTATAACAGGTTTGATTCTGAAATTTGTATCATAATATTTGGGGGTTTTTTTTACATTCAGAATCAAAAATTGATTTTGGAATGCATTCATTCTGATTTTCCAGTAAGTGGCAAATTGTGAATGTCTGAGTATATAGTTCTTGATTTAAAGAAATGTTAGTCATCACTAAGTTCTGCCAATTCCTGTAACAGGAAAAGGGTGAAGATCTTATGGTGTGCAATACTTTCATTTTATTACTATTAT
>NW_027725300.1:0-316 GCF_054177405.1 Leptonychotes weddellii | reverse complement strand
CAAAAAGGGACATGTTAGGGCGCCTGGGTGGCTCAGTTGGTTAAGCGACTGCCTTCGGCTCAGGTCATGATCCTGGAGTCCCTGGATCGAGTCCCGCATCGGGCTCCCTGCTCGGGCGGGAGTCTGCTTCTCCCTCTCCCACTCCCCGTTTGTGTTCCCTCTCTCGCTGTGTCTTTCTCTGTCAAATAAATAAAATCTTAAAAAAAAAAAAAAAAAGGGACATGTTATTAGAGCAGCTACAATTTGTGGCTGCATTCCAAAGAAATTTCCCTGGCATGGTCATGAATGAAGCAGGAGTGAGAGCACCTTCTTTCCT
>NW_027725299.1:0-316 GCF_054177405.1 Leptonychotes weddellii | reverse complement strand
TGGCTAAAATTAACAAGTCAGGAAACGACAGATGTTGGCGAGGATGCGGAGAAAGGGGAACCCTCCTACACTGTTGGTGGGAATGCAAGCTGGTGCAGCCACTCTGGAAAACTGTATGGAGGTTCCTCAAAAAGTTGAAAATAGAGCTACCCTATGACCCAGCAATTGCACTACTGGGTATTTACCCCAAAGATACAAAAGTAGGGATCCGAAGAGGTACGTGCACCCCGATGTTTATAGCAGCAATGTCCACAATAGCCAAACTGTGGAAAGAGCCAAGATGTCCATCGACAGATGAATGGATAAAGAAGATGTG
>NW_027725298.1:0-316 GCF_054177405.1 Leptonychotes weddellii | reverse complement strand
TTAACATTCGGTGTATCATTCTTTTCAATTTTAGCCATTCTGATGGGTATATAGTGGCGTAATGCTGTAATTTTAATTTGCAATCCTCTGGTGACTAGTAAAGTCGAGCCCAATTTCATGTGTTTGTTGACCATTTGAGTATTGTGTTTTAGTGAAGTTTCCATGTCTTTTGCCAATTTTTCATTTAGTTTTTGGTTTTTTTTTTTTTTTGTAAGTGATCTTTATGAATTCCAGGTAAGAATACTTTGTCAGATACATGAATTCCAAACATTCACTTCCACCTCAGGTTGCCTTTCACTTTCTCTATGGTATCTTC
>NW_027725297.1:0-316 GCF_054177405.1 Leptonychotes weddellii | reverse complement strand
TGAATACAATGACATTTTCTTTGTGTTTATGAACTGATCCACTAACAAGCAATGTTTCAGAAAAAACAAAGCCAAATTTGCATTCAGTAACATAAAATTGCAGTCAGTTAAATCTTCTTCTTTTTTTTTTTTTTAAAGATTTTATTTATTTATTTGAGAGAGAGAGAATGAGAGACAGAGAGCACGAGAGGGAAGAGGGTCAGAGGGAGAAGCAGACCCCCTGCTGAGCAGGGAGCCCGATGCGGGACTCGATCCCGGGACTCCAGGATCATGACCTGAGCCGAAGGCAGTCGCTTAACCAACTGAGCCACCCAGG
>NW_027725296.1:0-316 GCF_054177405.1 Leptonychotes weddellii | reverse complement strand
TGATTCAGAAATATATGAATGGTCCCCCCTGAATTCCACATATACTAATAAATTTTGAAAATCTAGATGAAATTCATATTTTTCTAACAAAGTACACTTTATACATTTGAATTATTGAGAATTAGAGTACCTAGGAAAAAACAACAATAATTTTGCAATTATCATTATGGGTTTGGAAACATCTCTCTAAGCCTGGATAGCACAAAACATAGAATACAAAAAAGAAAAAGATATAGAATTTAATAAGACAATGAGTCAAATACCATAACCAAAGTTGATAGATGCATGAAGAAGATATTCAAACTGATCTCTAGAC
>NW_027725295.1:0-316 GCF_054177405.1 Leptonychotes weddellii | reverse complement strand
TTGAGGAACCTGCATACTGTTTTCCAGAGTGGCTGCACCAGTTTGCATTCCCACCAACACTGCAAGAGGGTTCCCCTTTCTCCTCATCCTCGCCAACACCAGTCGTTTCCTTTGTTGTTAATTTTAGCCTTTCTTTTTTTTTATTTATTTTTTTTATTTTTTTTTTTTTTTTTTAATTCTTATGTTAATCCCCATACATTACATCATTAGTTTTAGATGAAGTGTTCCATGATTCATTATTTGTGCATAACACCCACTGCTCCATGCAGAATGTGCCCTCCTCAATACCCATCACCAAGCTAACCCATCCTCCCAC
>NW_027725294.1:0-316 GCF_054177405.1 Leptonychotes weddellii | reverse complement strand
TCCCTCGTTCCCTTGTCCACAAAGCCACGCAGATCTGTGCAGAACACACATCACACCCGTGGCCAGCCACCAGCCCCTGTCTCCAGGTCTACACCCGCCCCGGGTGTCTCTACCCTACATGAGGGAGAGCTCTGTGCAGGGGCCCTGCTGCCTGCCCCCTTCCCTCTCACCTGTGCCCGGTTTCCCCAGCGCCGGCATCACAGCCCTGCCTCGGCCTTTACACTCCTGTGCTCCCTGCCTGGAATATTCTGCCCCCTGCTCTCCCAGACTACCTCCTGTGACCTTCATCTCAGCCTGAATGTCCCCTCTGGTTGTG
>NW_027725293.1:0-316 GCF_054177405.1 Leptonychotes weddellii | reverse complement strand
TTTTTTTTTTTTAAAGATTTTATTTATTTATTTGAGACAGAGAGAATGAGAGACAGAGAGCATGAGAGGGAGGAGGGTCAGAGGGAGAAGCAGACTCCCCGCCGAGCAGGGAGCCCGATGTGGGACTCGATCCCGGGACTCCAGGATCATGACCTGAGCCGAAGGCAGTCGCTTAACCAACTGAGCCACCCAGGCGCCCGATATTGCTATCTTTAAAATACTTTAAATGAAATAAAAAAATTTTAAAAAGGAAAGAAAATACTCAAAAATCTAAAAGATATCAAGCAAAATTAAAGTCATAAAATATATCAATATA
>NW_027725292.1:0-5163 GCF_054177405.1 Leptonychotes weddellii | reverse complement strand
TTTTTTTTTAAAGATTTTATTTATTTATTTGAGACAGAGAGAATGAGAGACAGAGAGCATGAGAGGGAGGAGGGTCAGAGGGAGAAGCAGACTCCCTGCCGAGCAGGGAGCCCGATGCGGGACTCGATCCCGGGACTCCAGGATCATGACCTGAGCCGAAGGCAGTCGCTTAACCAACTGAGCCACCCAGGCGCCCTATCTTCTTTTTTTAAACATATAATGTATTATTTGTTTCAGAGGTACAGGTCTGTGATTCATCAGTCTTACACAGTTCACAGCGTTCACCATAGCACATACCCTCCCCTTAACTCTTAACCACCTGCAGCCGTGTCTCCCTGAGAATGGAAGGGAAATTTCAGTGGAGTTCTCCTGACTGCCTGCTTTCTCTGCCCAGGACTTCCTCAAAGCTTCTGCAGTGATGATTTCCTTTACCTGATTCTGGCTCATCATCAGAATCAGATAACCACAAAATAACACATCAAATCCACTGATTTTTATTGAGCTATTTCTTGTCCAAGTCTATATACACTCAGGGAAACTCACACCAGAATCAATGCAACAGATTTTCCCCAAATCCAACAGACCAAATGCCATTTTTGAAAAGAAAAATCTGAAAATACGAACTTTCTAATGAGATTAATATCTGACTCTTAATTTTTTTGTACTGAAGGTGTCATGGATCATTTATGGGTCATTTTTTAAAAGTAAAATAAGAAGAAAGGCATGTGTCGATTCACTGAATAGTTTTAAGGTTGGACTGAAGCTGCGATTCAAAGAGGCTTTGTGAAATATTTGCATTTGTGGTCACCTTTTATGTGGGTTTATGAGTTCTCATTTGCTCCTTCAATAATACTGTGTGAAGTAGGAATTTTCTTTCCTATTTTATGAGTGTGTATACTAAGGCTCAAAATATTCAACCAACTTGCCTCAAGTCACCCTGTGGGATGGTGGTGGAAGCAAGATTCAAATCCAACCTTCTGATATTAAGATCCAAGCTGTTCCCACTGCCCAGGTTCTCAAGGATCTGAAAATATTTTAAAAAATTTTTTATTTAAATTCAATTTAGTTAACATATTCTGTATTATTAGTTTCAGGGGAGGAATTTAATGATTCATCAGTTGCATACAACACCCAGTGCTCATTACATCAAGTGCCCTCCTTAATGCCCATCACCCACTTACCCCATACCCCCACCCCACCCCTCCAGCGACCCTCAGTTTGTTTCCTAGAGTTAAGAGTCTCTTATGATTTGCCTCCCTCTCCGTTTTTATCTTATTTTTCCTTTCCTCCCACTATGTTTATCTGTTTTGTTTCTTAAATTCCACGAGTGAAATCACATGGTATTTGTCTTTCTCTGACTTGTTTTGCTTAGCATAATATCCTCTAGTTCTATCCAGTTGTTACAAATGGCAAGATTTCATTCTTTTTTGATGGCTGAGTAATATTCCATTGTGTATGTATGTATGTGTGTGTGTGTGTATACACACACCACATCTTTATCCATTCATCTGTAGATGGACATCTGGGCTCTTTCCATATTTTGCTATTGTGAAAGTATTTTTTCTAAGATTTTATTTATTTGAGAGAGAGAGAGAACATGCGAGAGAGAGAGAGAGATCATGAGCAGGGGGAGGGGTAGAGGGAGAAACATACTCCCCACTTAGCTGGGAGCCGGATTTGGGGCTTGATCCCAGGAACCTGGGATCATGACTTAAGCTGAAGGCAGAGGCTTAACCAACTGAGCCACCCAGTGCCCCGCGAAAGTAATTTTTAAGTAAAGATTTTATTTTGGAATAATTTTCAACTTACAGAAAAATTGCAAAGATGATACAGAGACTTCCTGTGTACCCTTCACCCATTTTTCCCATTACTGACATCTTTATATTGTGATCATATAATTATCAAAACTAAGAAGTTATCATTCGTACATTACCATTAATGAAACTCCAGTCCTTATTCAAATTGCATCTGCTTTTTATTAATGACTTTTTCTGTTCCAGGATCCAGTCCAGGACACTACATTACATTCTGTCATCATGCTTCCTGTTTCTCCTCTAATTAGTGACAGTTTCTCAGTCATTCCTTGATAGTTTTAAAGAGTACTGGTCAGGCATTTTGTAGGTGTTGAAAATAAATTTTTTGATACTCAAAAATGTCACATTTCTACTTACAGTACTTTATTTCTATACCTATTTGGTTTTTGTAGGCCTATTTCAAAAGGCAGATTTCCAGTGCTTTTGCTCGGCAATGATTGCATATTTCTTCTTGACATTATTAGGGACCCAGAACTTTTGTTTCAACACTGCTTTTATCTTGCAAATCGTTGCAGTGTGTACCCACAGATGAATTTAATGCCTATCCTCATATTCCCAGATAATTGGATCCTTGAGGTCTAAAATGGTAACTAAGCTGAAATCATTGCGGAAAAGATGATGAATATACATGCAAAATTAAGAGGCCACTTCACAGAGAGAATAGTAGCTAAACTAAATGGATGTAAAATTTTAAGAAAATTTAAGAAAAAAGTTTACTATAGCAGAAAACAAGTTAAATGAATGTTAGATTTAATAGACCTTGCTGACTTGTCTTAGAGTTGATCGTTCTTTGTCATCAATTACTTTGGGCTTGAGGAATATTTAAGACTAAATTCTGATATTATACTATACTTCATATAGTAGCAGCTTATAGGATAAAATGATAAAGAGGACAGCTCACACTCAGTACCTGGCACACAGTAAGTGCTCAGTAAATGTGAATTTCTTTCCAGAGAACACTTACCTAGTGCTTACTGTGTGACAGGCCCTCTTCTAGTGCTTTACACACATGAGCTCATTAAATCCTTCCTGCCACCCATTTTACAGTTTAGGAACTGTGATTCGGAGAGGTGGAGTTGCCCAGCGTTTCACAGGGAGTAGGTGTTATGGCTGGAATTTGAACCCAGGCAGGCTGGCTACCATATCCACTCCTTTAACTATGGTTTTCCACTGCTCCTTTGTTATCTGTGCAGACCAGTCTGAGAAATGAGCGTTGCCCATGAGTGAATGTTCAAAATGACCGAACTGAAAATAGTTTATCCTTTGCTGCTGGAACACTTTCTAGAATACATCGCTTGTCTTCCTTGCACAGATATCATTTCCTTAGTATCAGAGCATTATTAATGTAAACACCAAATCTTGCACTTTGCGCCACTATTTTCTTTTCCCCACACTGATAAAGGGTGATGAGTTATTTTCCCTGCCGTTCTGATTTATCGGTTTCCTTTATCACCGTTGGCTCTCTGTCACTTCTGGCCGCGTCCAGCCGCAGGACTCTAACAGGATCCGTTTTCTCTCTTTGCTATCACTGGCTTCCAGTTTGCTATGAGAATTACATCGAATGTAGAAGTAAAGCTAGTGAGGGGGGCCCTCAGGCCCTCTCCCAGGAGCTCAGAGCGTGGAAGGGCGTGGGATTTGTGACAGGTATTTCCGTTGCTCACATATCTCTTAGATGGTTTCTTTTCTGGTTTCCTTTGCTCTACTCCTCACCATTGAGATCACTTCTGGATAAGGGAACAAATATAGCACACATCTTGAACACCATGTCTTAATAAAATAGATAATAAATTACCACTGGTTACTTCATATCTTCAACCAAATTACTAAATGCTATGCCAGTTGTGGCAAATAAATAAATAAGCAAGCAAGCAAGGAAGCAGTTTATCTTCTAAATAATAATGCAAATGTGATCAATTATATCATTTAAAGCCCCATTGCCTTCATCATTGGAATTGAGGCGCAGTGGCTTTTCTTTAGCTTCATAGAGAACTTCTCCCCTGGGGGCAGATGTTCTGACATTCATGGCATTTGGGGGTTCAGGGTGTAGTATGGATTGTTTCTTAGCAAGTATCTGGTACCCCATGGGACGCATAGAGGTGGTGATCTCTGATGGATGCCATTTTCCATCCTTACACTTAAATCCTTATCAGTGAGACCAACCATGAGGTTTTTTTTTTTTTTTTTTTTATCTCCCCTGACCCTGAAATTCTTCCAAACATTTTCAGATGGATGGAGTTTTTGCTCTTGGCTCTTTCTAGTGGAAACAGAGGAGTCCTCCGTCTGGGCAGGATTGGGGCCAAATTGAGGAAGGAGCCCTTTTCAGCTGTTATTTTGGACCCAGCTGTGTTTGGGAAAGGGTGGCTAGATTCAAGCCCAGGTGTTTGTTTTTAACTCCCAAATCTTCCATGGTCTTTGGTCCGGATTACCTGTTACATCCCACGCCACCCACATAGAGGAGGAAGCTCAACCAGGTATCACTAGGGAAACTCCGCAGAAGCAAATGGTTTCCATTGCTTAGAACTTTTCCCACATGAGCACTCAGCAGGTGGGCACTCGACAAGCAACTAGGGGGCTCCTAGTTCAGAGTGGGTGACTGTGCAATGGCAGAGTCACTTGGTTCTCAGGTTGTAAATACCACACTCACAACTCATCACGTATTGATCTCATGCATGGTGACTATTTTTTTCTTCCGTAAATGGGACTGAATAGCTCCCCAGGGTCTTAGTTCATCCATAATGAACAATAAATACTCCTATTAATTATGTGGTCAGTGAACTTGCAGTCTGAGAGTACATCAAAGTTTATCAATTAACAAATATTATGTGGAATTAGGAAAGGATTGCCCACTTCAGTTCTTTAAAACTATATACTTTCTATCCTTTAACAATACCTAAAGTCCTCCCAAATTTGATAAACACGTTTAGATTTATTTTCTAACCACAATTTTTTATTAACATATAATGTATTATTTGTTTCAGGTGTACAGGTCTGTGATTCATCAGTCTTACACAATTCACAGCGCTCACCACAGCACATACCCTCCCCAGTGTCCATCATCCAGCCACCCCATCCCTCCCACACCCCTCCACTCCAGCAACCCTCAGTTTGTTTCCTGAGATTAAGAGTCTCTTACGGTTTGTCTCCCTCTCTGGTTTCATCTTGTTTCATTTTTTCCTCCCTTCCCCTATGGCCCTCTGTCTTTTTTCTCAAATTCCTCATATCAGTGAGATCATATGATACTTGTCTTTCTCTGATTGACTTATTTTGCTTAGCATAATACCCTCTAGTTCCATCCACGTCATTGCAAATGGCAAGATTTCCTTTTTTGATGGCTGCATAATATTCCATT
>NW_027725291.1:0-316 GCF_054177405.1 Leptonychotes weddellii | reverse complement strand
TGCTCTGCGGGAAGCCTGCTTCTCTCTCTCCCACTCCCCCTGCTTGTGTTCCCTCTCTCGCTGTCTCTCTGTCAAATAAATAAATAAAATCTTAAAAAAAAAAACAAACTCTGACATGGATCAGTGCAACAGAATCAAGAGGCAGAAATATGCCCCTGTGTACATGGCTAATTAACATATGACAGAGGAGCCAAGAAGACGTCAAAGTATCCTCTGATGGATGAATAGATAAAGAAAATGTGACATATATAGGGGCGCCTGGGTGGCTCAGTTGGTTGAGCCACTGCCTTCGGCTCAGGTCATGATCCTGGAGTCC
>NW_027725290.1:0-316 GCF_054177405.1 Leptonychotes weddellii | reverse complement strand
CTCCTTGGCAAACACCACAGAGGGCTCTGGGGACAGAGAGGGATGCACATGATCAAAGACAGCATGTACGTTAGGAAGGTAACACTGGGGGAAGAAAGACCAAAGAGGGAGGCAGGAGACCTAAAACTTCTCAGGCTCTGCATCCGCTGTGTGGTCCGGAAACCCCGACTGGCTTCTTGACAATGAGTAACACAATCTATGGACCCATGTGATCAACACTGTGCGTGGGAGAACATACATTCTCTCACTGCTCTGCATGGAGTGTTCAAGCTCCACGTTGGCTGACCTAGTGAGGACCCTACATTCTACCACTCCT
>NW_027725289.1:0-316 GCF_054177405.1 Leptonychotes weddellii | reverse complement strand
GTGATTCATCCCTACTCTGATATCAGGGGACATTTGGGAATGTCCAGACATATTCGGTTGTCACTCCTGGGGTGGGAGAGAGGTTCTCCTGGCATCTGGTGGGTAGAATCCAAGGATGCTACCAAACATGGGGCGACTAGCCACAACCGAGAGTTTTCTGGCCCAAAATGTGAAGAGTGTCCAGGGCTGAGTAACCCCAGTAAGAAGGAAAGGGAGAGGGATCTAGTCTCAGGTGTGTGTGGATTGTCTTCCCCGGTAGTGAGGGAGGTCATAAAGGTGGAAGAAGGTAGGCTCTCCTCCATCTTTTTTTTTTTTT
>NW_027725288.1:0-316 GCF_054177405.1 Leptonychotes weddellii | reverse complement strand
GCTAAGAGAAAAGAGATAATAGGGTCGGAAAGTCCTATCTAATCTGTACTGTGCAACAAAGTAATGTAAATCATAAAATAATCACAAATTTTCTCATGGTAATAGGTTAATTTCCATTGTTCAAGTAAGTCTTAATCTCAGAATTACTCACTTAAGCATTAATGTTCAAAAACATCTCCCTTTGATATTGGCTATAAGTCTCTGTAGTCTCTCTCTCTCTCTTTTTTTTTTTAAAGACACATTTATTCAGCATCATAATCAGACTATTACATTTAGCAATCAACAGCATGGGTGCAAAAAAAAAAAAAAACTACAT
>NW_027725287.1:0-316 GCF_054177405.1 Leptonychotes weddellii | reverse complement strand
TCAGTGATCTTCACGGCCATCGCTTTCCCGGTCAGGAGGTGCTGGGCCAACCTCCCCACAGCCGAGTCCCGCTTGCCAGTGGCCTGGCGGAGACGGTCGTCAGTCCGAGTGAGTCTGTGCTCAGCAGAGGCGGCCGAGAGGGAGGGCCCGCCGCGTGTTGGCCTTGCTGCGGCCTTCGAGCCAAGGGGTCCTCAGGTCGGCTTACATTTGGGAAAAGCTGGGGAGAGGCTTGGCCCAAATCACCTCAAAAGAAAATCGGTTCAAAGTTCACCCGAGGAACTGATCTTTGTAACGGAATCAAAACACAATGCCAGAC
>NW_027725286.1:0-316 GCF_054177405.1 Leptonychotes weddellii | reverse complement strand
TCTCCGATTAGCTGGACTCTGATCCATCCCCACGTTCAGTACTACGGAATATTCTATTGGTAAGGATTGGGTGCCAGTTTCAGAGGAAGGGGGTAAAGGAGAAGGTCACACTTACCCCAATCACATGGACTAAGAATAAAAATTGGGTGGTTCCTCCAAAGATGTTTGAAACAAGCAAGCAAACACACACACACACACAACATAGCTACTACAGCTATCTACTCATACGGAGTCACAGATATTAGCAGTATTAGTACTAGTAGTAATAATCATGGGTAGCGATATGAAGGTGGAAGTTCCTCCAGGGGAGTTTTTG
>NW_027725285.1:0-316 GCF_054177405.1 Leptonychotes weddellii | reverse complement strand
GTCGGAAGACCATATTCCATTTGAAGGGTGAGGAGGGTAAAGGAAGAAGGTAGCCCTGAATCTAAAAGTTATGGTCCTGAATTTCTTCAAGTGAGTCCTTCTGGTAGGGTAGGTTTGTTAATGCGATCCACTGACCGATTATCTGTACGAAGTTAATGTAGAGACTGGGGTTGTCTTACGTGAACTGCCCCTGTTCTAGTTTTATGAATGATACCAACCACAAAGGATAAAAACATAATTGTGATTTTGAAGCCTTGATGAAGAAAATGTATCAAAATTAGATCCTTGGTGGCTCCCCCCGTCCAGATGTCACTGT
>NW_027725284.1:0-316 GCF_054177405.1 Leptonychotes weddellii | reverse complement strand
TAATACTAATAATCTAAATTTGAGAAATTTCCAAGAGGTTCAAAGTATGTGCTATTAACCATTTTTGTAATTTCTTTCTGTTGTTTTATCAAAAAGCACATAATAATGCAGCGGGATAAGATTAAAATATGAGGTAGCATGGTATATTGATGTACAGATCTAGATTCTGATCTTGTTTCACATTTCCAACCCATGTGACTTTGACCAAGTTGTTAAATTTGTTTTCGGTTTGTAGATTGGAAATAATAATGCCTTTTTATTCATGTCCTGGGCTGCAGTGATTAATTTAGCGCATTGCTTTATGCAAATGCATGAT
>NW_027725283.1:0-316 GCF_054177405.1 Leptonychotes weddellii | reverse complement strand
TTTTTTTTTTTTTAAAGATTTTATTTATTTATTTATTGGAGAGCAAGTGAGAGAGAAACAGCATGAGAGAGGAGAGGGTCAGAGGGAGAAGCAGGCTCCCGCTGAGCCGGGAACCCCATGTGGGACTCGATCCCAGGACCCTGGGATCATGACCTGAGCCGAAGGCAGTCGCTTAACCAACTGAGCCACCCAGGCGCCCCTTGGTGAGGAATCTTAAATGAACTGTGGGTAGCCACGATTACCATGGGCTCACCCCATCAAGTCCCAAACACATGCTCTTGAAATTTCTGCTCAGTCAATACCACCTAGTTTCAAT
>NW_027725282.1:0-316 GCF_054177405.1 Leptonychotes weddellii | reverse complement strand
CAGGGGTAAGAGACACAATCTGGACCTATACAGGGGACCATAGGGAACTGAGTTATTAGAAATCTCTGTATAAGCCAAGACTCTGAAGGATTTCACTTTTCAATTTTAATCCTCAATTAAAGATGGGTTAGACATACTGTGGGGTGCCATGGTATGTCCTCTAATCTCCTAAAGCCTTGCTTTTATTAGTGGGCTATAGTGATGTTTGGGTTTTCTAGGGATTATTTATTTATTTATTTATTTATTTATTTATTTATTTTTATTTATTTTTTTTATTTTTTTTACTCTTATGTTAATCCCCATACATTACATCATT
>NW_027725281.1:0-5163 GCF_054177405.1 Leptonychotes weddellii | reverse complement strand
AGAAAAGCTGTAGCTTTACTGCTTAGAAGAAGAAGGTAGGGGGGGAAGGGGAGGGGGAGGAGAAGGAGGGGGAGAGGAAAAAGAAGAGAAAGAAGAATAGGATAGAATGGTCAAAAGTTAACTGCCTTATTACTAATTTTTGTTACATGAAGCCACCTAAACCTCCATTTGTTTAAGACTGTGGGCAGATTTTCTGTTACATACAGCCAAAATTATTTCAGACAAGCATCTAGAGAAGTGGGTGTACCATTCACATATATGTGGAATAAAGAATAAGGAATAAATGTCTATCATCATTCTATACTCCATACCAGAGTAGATATAAATATCCTATTCATGGAAGTGTAATTTAGAAAAAAAGAAAAGATGTCTGTTGCTTTAGTTTTAATTTTAATTTTAGAGAAGTAAATTGGAATACTATTGTTATACATAAAGTTTTATACCTTTTGTACTAGATATATTTGTTAAAGAGTAAATGATTTAAAAACCCTACATTATACTTTGGAGATAATGAAATGGTCTCGAATTTGTCATTTTTTGTTGAGCCACTTTCATATATAGGTCTTATGTTCCTTGGCAGAAGAAATTATATACCTAGCACACATTTGTTTTCTGCATATTATTGAGTCCTATAAGTTGTGAAGGTCATTGTGAATCATAAATATCTGTGCCTTAAAAATCAATACTTAATTTTTTTCATAATACTTCACATAATATGTAAATCTTAGCTATACACTTTTGGGCTACTGCTGAAGTCACTTTTATATCCTTCCCAGCATCTCATCTACAACTTTATACTTTCCAAGTATGATGTCATTTATCTTACGAAATTTGGATTTTAAGAAATAAATGTTAGGTTTTGCAATCTTGAATAATATTTTTTTAGTAGAGATTTAAAAGTAACAATTTTAGAGGTAGCAAGAAAGTGACAGACACAAAAAATCGGATGAACTAATATCAAATTATTTCCAAGAATATTATGTGCAAAGTGTATTCTCTCATCCCAGGTATTGGAAATTAAGTACAATCATCATCTGGATATCCAATTAAGTGGAGGTGGCGCTAGCATAATCTAACTATAATTCATGCTTATTATCAAGATAAAAGTGATATATTGCCCCATTATATTTAGTTTTTTAATTATTTAACTTGGCTTAGGTTGATGGTAAAATGAATCTTTTTAGTCTACAATGACTTCTTGGTTATTTTTGCCCTTCAAAATATTTCTCATTGCCTAGTGCTAAGCCCCTATGCTATGAAAACTTTCCTCAACTCCCAAGTCACAATCATATGTTTTTTCTTTAGTATTTCCTTAGGTTATGTCTACATTTCTGCCATCCTCTTACTACATTATGCTTTGTATAATACTTAGTTGTGCATAAAGCTTTCTCATTAGGAAATATGTTACTTCAAGGCAGGATTATGGCCGCCTTCTTCCCTTTCTACCTTCTGTTTCTCCTTCATTTCTTTCTTTTCTTGTTAATAATTATAGCTAAGAGAACTTGATAGATTTTATTCTCTACTAAATTTACCATTATGCATGGTACAGATAAACATAATAACATACACTTATATGAAGTGCTTAATATTCTCATAAGCACTGTTATTTTGAAATGATATTTTGTATCACTGTATCAAAGTAAAATAAGAAATTCTGTTATGGTCTTCAGAATCAATAATTTCCATATCTAAAGAGGATATAATTATAATCAAAGAACTGAGGTAAAAACTACAGTATCCAAATTAAATTGGAAATATTACTTTAGATGCAACATTTTATTTATTTATTTTTATTTATTTATTTATTTTTTGTTTAGATGCAACATTTTAAAACATTTGTTTCTTCAAACCCCTTTCACTGAGATGGCCTGGATACAATATTGTTCTAGTAGAAATGAGTGTCTCTAACCTCACAGTTGTCTTCCCTAATCCCTTCCACTAAAAGAAACCAGAATTCCTTAGAGAAATGTCTGATTTTAGAGGTGATTTTTCCCTCAGTTCTATTGCAAAGGCAACCTCCTTGTATAAATGTTTACCTTGGTTTTACATGGTGAGGCTCTAAGTCTCAGTGGATTTTTTGTTGTCACTGTTTTTTGTTTTTGTTTTGTTTTGTTTTTTAAAGGTTTGCCTGCTCTGTTTTAGTGTTTCTTTAACTCCAGAACTGAGTCAGGTGCTAAAGTATCTTGAGTTCTGACAAAAAAATCAAGTGGTACATGGTGCAGAAGCTTCTGCTCTTTTGGCTTTTGAATGAATAATCAGTTAATAATCAGAAGAGCAAACCACTTTTCCTCCACTTAGCTTCCAGGATCTCAGGTTTCCTGATGAAAGCATCTGTCTCTTTTCCAGTATCAGTGTTTGAAAATACTTCATCCCATGGATCCCACACCACATAGACCCAAGGGGAGTATGAGGCAGGGGAATTGGGCAATTTCTCCCTGGAGTAAACTCTGGGCCCGGGGAACACACAGAGTTTCTCACAAGGGACTTACAGGCTTCTGTAGGCTGAGTCTCCATCAAGAAAGCACAAAACGTTCATCTTCACCTGAGACCTAAGGAAAGACAAATATCTCCGTGGCTGGTCTGTCTCTTTGTAAACCTGAAGAACACAGTTTCATATCTGTTCCCAGCTTGCCAACACCAGACACCTAGGAAGAATCCTAAGCTTGTGATGAATGCTTTTAGTTTATTCCACCAATGTGCCTGTCCCCATTCTCAATCCCTACCTTCTGTGGTGTAATCACAAAGTAAAACTGAGAGTGAGACCATCAAAAACTTAAATACAATCTAGGATTTTTCAAGAATTCTCTAGGTACTTATTGAAAATGTGTAGCTTTTTCTTCATCATATGAAACAGACATACATTGCACACTTATTGCTATACTTTGTGAATGTTGGCTTTCAATATTGCTGATCCTTGTTCTATAGGGATAATGGCGAAAGCACATGTATGTAAATCCACTCTTGAGTGCCAGTCACAGATTGATTCAAGGGAAAATAGCAGACGACTGTCTAGATTTTATTTTATTTTTTTTTACGACTGTCTAGATTTTATTTTTTTTAAGATTTTATTTATTTATTTTTATTAGAGAGCAAGCGAGAGAGAAACAGCATGAGAGAGGAGAGGGTCAGAGGGAGAAGCAGGCTCCCCGCGGAGCCGGGAGCCCGATGTGGGACTCGATCCCAGGACCCTGGGATCATGACCCGAGCCGAAGGCAGTCGCTTAACCAACTGAGCCACCCAGGCGCCCAAGACTGTCTAGATTTTAAATTAACTCTCTTCACCTGGCTTTAATCTGGCAGACAACTTCCTGAGGCTCTAGAGAAGTGAAATGGAGATAAATCAGTCATGACTAAAGAAGTAATCTTAGTTAAAACTAATGAGGAAGCTAATTGGAGTCATTTATCTTCATGTCAGGTTCATTATTACACTGTGGCTCTTCTTTGTGTTAAAGTGGTCAAAGTGTCCATGTGAATCAACAAACAGGTTCTTGCATTGTTGAAATAAGGGGATTAAAATGGGGGTTAGAGTTTGTTAAGAAATCCCTTGATTTTTCCCTCCTTTAAGTGAAACTTTGTATTTTCTACATACTTACTAATGAGGTATGTAATTGAATTACTTGGGTTATATGACTCCGTGGAGCCGTTTCTCCATTTCAGGAGAAATGCTAAAATCATTCTACTGATAGACATTATTTCTCTCCTATTGAAGAAGTTCATTTATTTAGTATTTGAATGAATATCATGAGATCAAATTTAAATTTGGTATGTTTTGTTTCATGCTTTTATTATATATCAAAATAAAATATTTAAAATTTTTGATTATTAAAAAAAACTCATCCCCTCAAATATCACATACCAGTATTTGCACAAATTAAATCTCTCTCCTGTATTTTTTCCTCAGCTTTTTAAAAAAGGAAACTTAGAGTAGCACTGCAGATCATCTAGTATAGTGGCTCTCAATCTTAGCTGTACATTCAAACCAGTCAATCTGGAAACTTCATTTTTAATTGAAACTCAGGTGTGCAGAGAGATTAGTGATAATCCTTGGTAGTAGATACATGGTTATCTTTGGCCTACATTTATGTGTTTAATTTGCTAATATAATGAGTATTACTAAACTCACCATTCAACGTTTTACCTACTCCTATATGTGTATATAGACCTTTCCTATCCTAAGTCCCCTTCTCCTCTACAGATGAAACCACTATTCTGACTGTATTTTTTTGCAGATATATATTGTATGCCTAAATAATGCATCGTTTGTTTTATGTGCTTTTGAACTTTATAAAAAGGCAGTTGTATATTTTCCTTACTCATCATTAGATCACTAAAATGTATTCATGTTATTGCACGTAAAAATTCATTTTCACTGGCATAAAGTATCTCATTGCATAAATATATCACAATCAATCTACTGTACTATTTTTTCATCTGTGGGCATTTTCAGTCTTTTTGTTAACTTTTCTCCTTTTCTTTTCTCTTACTTTTTAATCTGTTCTTACTTCTTCCCCCCCCCCCCAATTAAGTAGTGCTACTATGAACATTCTTCAGTACATCTCCTCTTTAGAACTTTAATTTGGGAATACACTCAGGAGTCAAAATGCTTCTCACCAGGAAAACTTCTTTGACAGCAGAGGTGCCAAAGTAGGATGAATAGAATCAAGAACAGCTGGTAGGAGCGTAAAATCAGTATCAGTTGTAATTTCAGGATAAACAGCAGTAGTTAGGGATTACTCATCTTTCATATTCCCTATTGTAAATTTTGCCCCAGAAATTGTGAGGGAACATCATCTTGAAGAAGCCTTGGCAGGACACGGTGTACTTAATGTGAGATGGAAGTGCATCAGAGAGATGCAAAGGGTGGACCATAGCAAGTGCGGCTGTCCTCAGAGGAGTGCTCTTCAGCTACTCCAGCTACATTTCTCTATACATACAAGGATCTAGAAGTGCCCAAGTTTGCACTAATCTGGAGAGGTGCTAGTGCAGAAGTAATAAAACTTAGTTCACATGTCCCCAGTTGGGACCAAATCTAAGGCAGAATTTACCCCTAGAAATCCCAACCATGATGAAGCTGAGGCTAAGATTTTGCTTGAAATTATACCTTTACTTAGATTCCTCTCCTCTTTCCTGCTTCCCTCACTCTTCTAAGTTTCTTACGAGAGCA
>NW_027725280.1:0-316 GCF_054177405.1 Leptonychotes weddellii | reverse complement strand
TATAGTAAAATAAAAGTGGTAATTGTAAATTTGAGATCAGTTATCACCTAATAATATAGTAATCTCCACTCTGACATGTTTAAACAATCTTTGTGTGTTGTGAGGTCTGCTTCTGTGGTTTTTTTTTTTTTTTTAAAGATTTCATTTATTCATTTGAGAGAGAATGAGATAGAGAGAGCATGAGAGGGGGGAGGGTCAGAGGGAGAAGCAGACTCCCTGCCGAGCAGGGAGCCCGATGCGGGACTCGATCCCGGGACTCCAGGATCATGACCTGAGCCGAAGGCAGTTGCTTAACCAACTGAGCCACCCAGGCGCC
>NW_027725279.1:0-316 GCF_054177405.1 Leptonychotes weddellii | reverse complement strand
TTTTTTTTTTTTTAAGATTTTATTTATTTATTTGACAGAGACAGAGATAGCGAGAGCAGGAACACAAGCAGCGGGAGTGGGAGAGGGAGAGCAGGCTTCCCGCCGAGGAGGGAACCCGATGTGGGACTCGATCCCAGGACCCTGGGATCATGACCTGAGCCGAAGGCAGACGCTTAACGACTGAGCCACCCAGGCGCCCACTACAGTGTTTCTTAATATTGATAAAGTTCGTTATCTGTCTGATATAACTTTAATGTTTTAGTTACATGTTTAAAAAATAAATCAGAAAATAATAAAAGCAAAAAAAGATAATTTA
>NW_027725278.1:0-316 GCF_054177405.1 Leptonychotes weddellii | reverse complement strand
GTTATATTTAAAATCACAAGCTTTAAAGTCTCAACAGCACTTAAAGGAAATCAAAATTGCTCTCAACACAAGTGTTTTAAAAGGTAAAGCACCATCTGGGAAAGACATTAGTCTTGTCTATTTATCAAAGAAAGAATGCTTAAAAATATTCATAAGCCAGTACTATTCAATGTAAATTAAATCTATATACACTCTATATCATCATAATGACAAATATATTCTACGTATTTATTTACTAAAAGCACAAATTGATTTCCTGTAATATTGAAATATTTATTATAATAGTTTTAAGAACTCTTGACTTGAAACATGAGAC
>NW_027725277.1:0-316 GCF_054177405.1 Leptonychotes weddellii | reverse complement strand
TGCAGGGCAGGGATGATCTAAACAAAGCCAGGAGTGAGGGACTATAGCAAACAAAGCAGATGTCCATCTGCATCTCCTTCACTCCTCTCCTCTCTGATTTAGCCTTACACAGTTACCTTACACACTGACAGCTTCCCACCCACCCCAGCATCCGTCTTTCTGTCTGTTGGCCCGAGCACTTTACCTGGCACCTTGAGAGCTTGCTCAGCCTGCACATAGGGCCAGCCCAGACATGCCAGGATGTAAATCCCAGGAGCGAATCTCAACAATGAAAGACAGAGTCATGAGATAAATAGCCCGGGCGGCTTGGCCTTCA
>NW_027725276.1:0-316 GCF_054177405.1 Leptonychotes weddellii | reverse complement strand
CGTGTGTGTCTGTGTGTGCATGCTTGTGTGTGCACGCGTGTGTGTGTCTTGGTCTGTGTGTGCCTGTGTGTGTGCGCGTGTGTGTGCATGCATATGTGTGTGCGCGTGTGTGTGCGTGTGTGTGTCTGTATGTGTGTGCATGCTTGTGTGCATGTGTATGTGTGCATGCGTGTGTGCGTGCGTGTCTCTGTGTGTGTCTATGTGTGCATGCTTGTGTGTGCACGTGTGTGTATGTCTTGGTCTGTGTGTGTGTGCGTATGCATATGTGTGTGCGTGTCTCTGTGTGTGTGCGTGTGCATGTGTGCATATATGCATG
>NW_027725275.1:0-316 GCF_054177405.1 Leptonychotes weddellii | reverse complement strand
TTCACTGACTGAGCCACCCAGACGCCCCTCCAGCTGCATTTTTCACGTCACGTTAACGTACTTTTCATTCCAATTACAATGAAGCCTCATCCATCTTGCAACCTGTTCAATATTTTCTTTTTTTTTTTTAAAGATTTTTTATTTATTTATTCGACAGAGAGAGAGATAGCGAGAGCAGGAACACAAGCAGGGGGAGTGGGAGAGGGAGAAGCAGGCTTCCCGCCGAGCAGGGAGCCCGATGTGGGACTCGATCCCAGGACCCTGGGATCATGACCTGAGCCGAAGGCAGACGCTTAACGACTGAGCCACCCAGGCG
>NW_027725274.1:0-316 GCF_054177405.1 Leptonychotes weddellii | reverse complement strand
TTTTTTAAAGATTTTATTTATTTATTTGACAGAGAGAGACACAGCGAGAGAGGGAACACAAGCAGGGGGAGTGGGAGAGGGAGAAGCAGGCTCCCTGCAGAGCAGGGAGCCCGATGCGGGACTCGATCCCAGGACCCTGGGATCATGACCTGAGCTGAAGGCAGTCGCTTAACCAACTGAGCCACCCAGGCGCCCAAGATTTACAGTTCTTGATTAGAGATAAGCAGCAAAGTATATGACGTCATATTAACAAAATATCCTCAAAATATAAGTATCATTAAACTTTACTTCTTTTTCCAGGTTTTTGCATTTTTAT
>NW_027725273.1:0-316 GCF_054177405.1 Leptonychotes weddellii | reverse complement strand
GAAGAGACCAAACTTTATGATTTGCCCAAGTAATTTTACCACTAGGAGCCTTGGTGTCCTTTTCTATACTATGAGGTGATTGAATTATGTGATCTCTAAGGATCCTTCCATAACTGCAGTTCAACAAACTCTTCAGTTGAAATAGTGTTCTCCCTTCGCCCAGGCTTTATCCAGTAGCCATCAAATGGCCATTAACTCTGGTTACCAGTCATTGTGCTTATACAGGGAAAATTGACCTCATTGGTGTCCCCTTGGATTTAAAATTGCTGGTGATAAACTCCCTAGAAGTAATTATTCCTGCTACCCTGGTGTGCAG
>NW_027725272.1:0-316 GCF_054177405.1 Leptonychotes weddellii | reverse complement strand
TACAAATTCCACTGATTTTCAAAGTTATTTTTCCACCTACCCCCTTCAATAAGGCAGTTTCATACAATGGGAATACAGTTGGATTATTCTACAACATTCTGAATTCTATTCTGAATCTCCAGACCTCCTTTATTTATTCCTTTGACAATCTCCTTTATTTATCTAGATTAAAGTTTTTGAACAATATCATTTTCTAACTGCCTGAAGAGAAAAGAAAAGAATAGCAGCAACTCTCTGAACAGAAAAGCAACCACTTTCTGGAAGGTAGGATGTGCAGAGAAGTGAATCCAAGGTGATATTCAGGAAGATAGATGGC
>NW_027725271.1:0-316 GCF_054177405.1 Leptonychotes weddellii | reverse complement strand
CTCCCTCCTTATCTGAGACACTGTGAGGAGCTGTAGCTGCTCCCACTGCCGTGAGCTGTAGCCCAGTGATAGTCCGCCTCGGCCTCAGCCTGCAGCCCCGAGATACGCAGAAGCTCTGCATTGGCCGAGGCATCTTTGGAGCCCGAGAAGCTGCTGGGGACCCCGGAGCCCTGGTGCTTATCGGAGTCTGAGGAGTAGTACAGCAGACCCCGGGGAGGGCTCCCTGGCTGCTGCTGGATCCAGTAGATGTTAGAGCCGCCAACACTGATGTCCCTGCTCAGGGTGCAGGTGAGTCTGTCTGTCGTTCCCAGAGATG
>NW_027725270.1:0-5164 GCF_054177405.1 Leptonychotes weddellii | reverse complement strand
CGTGGGGGGCATGGTAGGAGTGGCGGGTGGGGGGTGGCCAATTGTAACTGCTGTTGGGATTCTTTCAGAACACGTACGACCGCTGTCCCATGGAGCTGGTCCGCTGCATCCGACATATTCTGTACAATGAACAGAGGCTGGTGCGAGAAGCCAACAATGTGAGTGTCCTATGGTGTGGGAGAGAAGCTGGGAAGTCCTTCCACACACAACTGTGTTTTATAAATGCTGACAAGAGAGCACCAGGGAAATAAGGGACATGGGCAAGTGTGAGAAGCAACGGCACATGGCAGGTCCAGTCCCTGTACCTTCTCCTCAGGCCCTGGCTCAATCACTTACTAGCTGTGTGACTTGAGCAAGTAACTTAACCTCGCTGAGCCTCTGTTTTTTCAATTGTAAATAGGGCTAGTAACGGTATCTACCTTACAGAATTAGTGTCAGGGTTAAATGAGATACTGTGTGGGCCAGGGATAGACAAACAGACCAATGAAACAGAAGAGGAAGCCCTAAACATGCACGCATGCACACACACCCCTGGAAATTCCACCCTCATTAGACATGGCATCACAAACCACCAGGGAAAAGTATTTGTCGTTTAATAAATGGTGCTAGGGTTGAAATGAGAAATGTTCTCTGGTGGTCTGTGAGGAGAGGTGGAGCTGAGGTCTGTGTCAGAAGAGACACCCTGGCAAGCTCAGAGAGGTGAGGCCCAGAGAGGCAGAAAGGGACTCATCCCCCGAGCTCTGTAATCCTGAAGGCACTGAACATCTGCTTGAACAATGGGACAGACATTATCTTATCTAGAGTAAAGCAAGATGAATTTCATAAAGTGGCATCACATAGGTGAAGACCACGGAATAGTGCCTGGAGCTTATTTATTTATTGCTGTGGATGCTGATCTCAGGAATTTTACAGTTCATTCAGTAAACATTTATGGAGGTCCTGTGGTGTCTGACACTGGGCTAGGACTAGAGAAACAGATAAAGGCCTGGTCCCCACCTGAAAGGAATTCAAGCAGTGATAGATTCTCTAGGGGTGAGCTGGGTACTAAGGGGCCATATATGGAAAAAGTACCCAACTCAGACTAAGGCAGCCTGGCAGGGGGGGTGTCCTGAGGACAGGGATGTCTAAACTAGAGGGGGAAAGGGGGAAGAAGAAGGAAAGATGAGCAGAGGTAACAAGAGTCTGGCCAGGAAGGCAGGAACCGTCTTAACACATTTGAAGACTTGCAAGTAGTCAGTGGTATTGGGGAGAAGGGAGCAAATTGGGGAACCCCAATAGGTAAAGCCAGAGAGGAGGCAGAAGCCAGGTCACAAAGAGTCTTCCAGGAAAACTGTTGTATCCTTTGACTTGTGGCCACCGCAGAACTATCTGTAAATATACAAATGAGTTCAGCTCCAATTAAGAAATACCTGTCTAGGGCATAGGTGTTGTCTTGGTCAGGGGGGAAATCATTCCTTCTCCCAACCATCAAGCTGCTCTTGAAAACCTCTGATGTGCTACCCCTTGGGGATTTTGTGGCATGCAAGACAGACAAGGTTCTAGCACTTGGGAGCTTATATCCTAGTGCATGGAGGCAGAGAAGAGAGAAATAAAAACAGAACAAGACACTTTCAGGTAAGGATGGTGCTATTTGAAATCGGCCCATCAGAGAAAGTCACTCTGAAAAGGTGCCAGCTGAAATGCCAGCCTTGGGAAGATTTGGTGCCAGAATGTTCCAGAGTGAAGGAACAACAAGTGCAAAGGCCCTGAGGCAGGAACGTGTTTGTGTATTCAAGGAACAGAAAGTACCTGGTGTGCTTGGGCAGCAGTGGTGCTGGGGGTGGAGGTAGGCAGAAGCTCTCAGCTAGGGCACTGGAGGCTGTGGGAAAGAGTTTGGATTTTATTCTGAGACCAGTTTACGGGACAGGCCCTGAAGATTTGGTCTCCTCTCAGCCAGATGTTGAAGGAACAGATCAGGCCAGGTCACTTAAATGGCCTTATCAATACCTTCCCTGTAACTTCCCTCAGTTACGAGAAGGTCTTGAGTGAGGACACGGATGATGTGTGTTCACACAGCCTTGTTCTGCGCTGTGTCCCCAGCGCCTCACATGGTCCATGGCATTGGATTGGTGAACGAATGTGGAATGAAGGGGTCATCATCATTAGTAGGCAAACCCAGGTCACTCCTGGATGTGTTGAGTTCTAGTCTCTCCGAAGAAAGCTTAGGTGGATCCTTTTGGGGCGACTCAGGTGGAGGCCAGAGCTACAACAGAAGTTTCTGCTGTGCTTTATGAAGTTGTCCTAATCTGCCAGCTCACCTGTTTCCCCTCCTTTCCAACTCCACACCAATTCTGGTAAATGACTATCCTTCTGACACAAGTTACCCATCTTACTCTAGATTTGGAGTTTGGGGTCTGTAGTATTAGCGTTCCCCAAAGCCTGAGGTTGCCTTCCATCCTCACTGCTCAGCTCACCGCTGCCTGCACTCTCCCCCTGATATGTCCCCAGGGGAGTTCCCCGGCTGGGATCCTGGTTGACGCCATGTCCCAGAAGCACCTCCAGATCAACCAGACGTTTGAGGAGCTGCGACTGGTCACACAGGACACAGAGAATGAACTGAAGAAGCTTCAGCAGACTCAAGAGTACTTCATCATCCAGTATCAGGAGAGCCTGAGGATCCAGGGTGAGGCCTGGGCAGTCTGGGCAGTGTGTGTCATGAGGGCAAGAGTGAGGACCACTCTGTGTGCTCCTGCGAGGCTGGGGCTGTGTCCGTGTCTGTCTCCACAGAGCCTTACCCAAAGCTTTGGAGAAGTAATGGTTCCCTGTTATTGAGCCCCTGCTATGGGCCCGGCTCCAGGCTCAGCGCTTTGCATGCATTTTTCAATCCAAACTTTACAGCAGCCCCAGGAAGTAGGTAGCTGTTATTATCCCTATTTTGTAGATGGTACAACTATTTTGTAGATGGTTCCGGGAGAGCAAGTAATGTGGCCTGGATTGCTTATAAGTTGCGGAACTGGATCTCAGTTAGAGATACATCATAAAATCCCAGTGCTTTACTAAACAATATTCTCTCCCTGATTGTAGGGATTCAGTGAGTATCTCGATGACTGAATGAATACGGACAAAGTGTTCCCCATTCAGAGGGAGGACTTAGGTTGGGAGTCTCCTGGTTGAACCAGGCTGGGGAGAGGTGGAACTCCAGAAGTGCCCCTTCTTGAGCCTCCCTGATAGGAAATGGAACTGGGAAGAGGAGGTGATGGTGGAAAATTCTCCTGTCTCCTAGGTCTGTAGTTTGCCAGTGGCTGTCATGATAAGTGTGTGGGGAAAGAAAATTTAACTCAGAACAAATCAACTCCTGATACAATTTGAGGAGTCTTGAGACATGGCCCATCTTCCCCCAACTCCAGACTGACCCCAGAGCTGCTCTATCCCATCCTCGTGAGAATAGGAAGTGTCAAGCTGCCTTTTCTTGCGCTCTTCTTTCTCTGGGTTCTTAAGGTAAAACCGCAGGTCATTGACTTTAGACCTTTCTTCTTTTCTGATACATATACTCAGAGCTTTAAATTTCCTTCTAAGCAATGCTTTGGCTGCATTTCATGATTTTAGCTATGCTGTATGTTCATTATTATTCAGCTTGAAATATTTTCTTTTCTGAATAATTATTTGGCCCACACATTATTTAGAAGTATATTGTTTAATTTCCAAATATTTGGGGTTTTTTTCCCCTATATGTCATATCATTATTGATTTCATTTGCATTTTATTATTGAATTCCACTATTGTCAGAGAACATACTCTGTATAATCTCAATTCTTTCTTTTTTTTTTTTTTTAAAGATTTTATTTATTTATTTGAGAGAGAGAGCATGAGAGGGGAGAGGTCAGAGGGAGAAGCAGACTCCCTGCTGAGCAGAGAGCCAGATGTGGGACTAAATCCTGGGGCTCCAGGATCATGACCTGAGCCAAAGGCAGTTGCTTAACCAACTGAGCCACCCAGGCGCCCCATCTCAGTTCTTTTAAATTTGTTGAGACATGTTTTATGGCGCAGTGTATGCTCTATCTTGGTGAATGTATCTTGTGGACTTTAAAAGAATATATGTCTCACAATTTTTTCATTTAAAAGTAACAATTTTATGGGGCGCCTGGGTGGCTCAGTCGTTGAGCGTCTGCCTTCGGCTCGGGTCATGATCTCAGGGTCCTGGGATCGAGCCCCGCATCGGGCTCCCTGCTCAGCGGGAGGCCTGCTTCTCCCTCTCCCACTCCCCCTGCTTGTGTTCCCTCTCTTGCTGTGTCTCTCTCTGTCAAATAAATAAATAAAATCTTTAAAAAAAAAAAAAGTAACAGTTTTAAGTTAAATAATGTTAACATAAGAAAGTTTTACCCAAAAAGTCCCCCAAACAAAAAAACCAACATCTGTATTTTCTAAAACAAAATTTAGCAAGAAGCATTGCTTTAGATTTTTACACATCTCTTTAATGTGAAGCTTAATAGGAGATAGCTGGGTCTTGCTTTCAATCTATTGTAATATCCCATATCTTGCAACCTTTAGAAAATATCACTGTATTCCTATAAGAGATCGAAAAAGAAAAAGGCAAGTAAGGTCTTCTGACCTTATAAAAACAGTTTTGGCTTTGTAGGCTCCTAGTAAAGTTCTTGGGAACCTTCTAGGGATCCCTGGTCCACACTTTGAGAACCACTATGATTTCTGTCTTTATTGATTTTTTTTTTTTTTTGGCCTAATTGTTCTTTTTTTTTTTTTAATTTTTTTTTTTTTTTTAAGATTTTTATTTATTTGCGAGAGAGAGAATGAGAGACAGAGAGCATGAGAGGGAGGAGGGTCAGAGGGAGAAGCAGACTCCGTGCTGAGCAGGGAGCCCGATGCGGGACTCGATCCCGTGACTCCAGGATCACGACCTGAGCCGAAGGCAGTCGCTTAACCAACTAAGCCACCCAGGTGCCCCTGGCCTAATTGTTCTATCAGGTGTTCTTTTTTTTTTTTTTTTTAAAGATTTTATTTATTTATTTGAGAGAGAGAGAATGAGAGAGAGCGAGTACATGAGAGGGGGGAAGGTCAGAGGGAGAAGCAGACTCCCTGCCGAGCAGGGAGCCTGATGCGGGACTCGATCCAGGGACTCCAGGATCATGACCTGAGCCGAAGGCAGTCGCTTAACCAACTGAGCCACCCA
>NW_027725269.1:0-316 GCF_054177405.1 Leptonychotes weddellii | reverse complement strand
GCTAAGAGAAAAGAGATAATAGGGTCGGAAAGTCCTATCTAATCTGTACTGTGCAACAAAGTAATGTAAATCATAAAATAATCACAAATTTTCTCATGGTAATAGGTTAATTTCCATTGTTCAAGTAAGTCTTAATCTCAGAATTACTCACTTAAGCATTAATGTTCAAAAACATCTCCCTTTGATATTGGCTATAAGTGTCTGTAGTCTCTCTCTCTCTCTTTTTTTTTTTAAAGACACATTTATTCAGCATCATAATCAGACTATTACATTTAGCAATCAACAGCATGGGTGCAAAAAAAAAAAAAAACTACAT
>NW_027725268.1:0-316 GCF_054177405.1 Leptonychotes weddellii | reverse complement strand
TCCTGAGAGGAGACGAAATCCAGGTCTCCTACTCCTCCGCCATCTTGCTCCGCCCCCCTCCTTAAGTGTGTTCTATAACAGGTCTGATTCTGAAATTTGTATCATAATATTTGGGGTTTTTTTTTACATTCAGAATCAAAAATTGATTTTGGAATGCATTCATTCTGATTTTCCAGTAAGTGGCAAATTGTGAATGTCTGAGTATATAGTTCTTGATTTAAAGAAATGTTAGTCATCACTAAGTTCTGCCAATTCCTGTAACAGGAAAAGGGTGAAGATCTTATGGTGTGCAATACTTTCATTTTATTACTATTAT
>NW_027725267.1:0-316 GCF_054177405.1 Leptonychotes weddellii | reverse complement strand
TCTCCCTACCACATTTATTCATCTTTGCCAGTCTGTGAGTATCCACATCACACACCCAAATGAGGAGTTTCATTTTGCTTTTATTTCAGAAAAGTCCACTACAGTATAACCCTTAGATTTTCTGCCAGAATAATAACTTGTGTGGCTTGGGCCCTGATGTTTCAATCTAGTGTTCATAGAATATTTTGGCTCACCCACAAGCTTGGATTGTATTCCAGTTTTGCAGCATTGGTGTTTCATAAGGAGTGGAATTACTTCAAGAACTAGCCAGTCATTCATTACCTCATTTATTGATGTGCTGAATATAAAGGTAATG
>NW_027725266.1:0-316 GCF_054177405.1 Leptonychotes weddellii | reverse complement strand
CATCCTTAACATTCGGTGTATCATTCTTTTCAATTTTAGCCATTCTGATGGGTATATAGTGGCGTAATGCTGTAATTTTAATTTGCAATCCTCTGGTGACTAGTAAAGTCGAGCCCAATGTGTTTGTTGACCATTTGAGTATTGTGTTTTAGTGAAGTTTCCATGTCTTTTGCCAATTTTTCATTTAGTTTTTGGTTTTGTTTTTTTTTTTGTAAGTGATCTTTATGAATTCCAGGTAAGAATACTTTGTCAGATACATGAATTCCAAACATTCACTTCCACCTCAGGTTGCCTTTCACTTTCTCTATGGTATCTT
>NW_027725265.1:0-316 GCF_054177405.1 Leptonychotes weddellii | reverse complement strand
CGAGAGACACAGCGAGAGAGGGAACACAAGCAGGGGGAGTGGGAGAGGGAGAAGCAGGCTTCCCGCGGGGCAGGGAGCCCGATGCGGGGCTCAATCCCAGGTCCCTGGGATCATGACCTGAGCCGAAGGCAGACGCTTAACGACTGAGCCACCCAGGCGCCCTGAACTTGAATTTTCTAAATGCAACTTCATCGTTCTGCAGATCAGCAAGGCTCACTTCAAAAACACGACCCTCAAGGCCATTGGAAGTGATTTTGGTTCCTTGAGTTCTCGTGACTAGTGTTTTTCCAATATTTCTTATATTGAACCTATCTTT
>NW_027725264.1:0-316 GCF_054177405.1 Leptonychotes weddellii | reverse complement strand
TTTTACTTTATTTTAATTTTTTTAAGTTATTTAATTAATTAATTTATTTATTTATTATTATTATTTCTTTAAGTAGGCTCCGTGCTGGGCTTGAACTCAAGACCCTGAGATTGAAACCTGAGCTGAGATCAAGAGTCAGACACCTAAAAAAAGGAGAGGGGGCACCCGGGTGGCTCAGATGGTTGGGTGTCTGCCTTCGGCTTGGGTCACGGTCTCCAGGTCCTGGGATCGAGCCCCACGTCGGGCTCCCAGCTCGCCGGGAGTCTGCTTCTCCGTCTCCCTCTGCCTCTCCCCGTTTGTGCTCTCTCTGTCTCTC
>NW_027725263.1:0-316 GCF_054177405.1 Leptonychotes weddellii | reverse complement strand
TTGTGAGTTCAAAACTATTGCTTATATATGTATCACTGACATTACATGAATTAGAAATAAAATATGTTACAAAGAAGTAAATGTGAATTGAAAAGAAAGTTTTCATAGAGATTGGATAGTTTTATGAGTTTGTTTCATTTTTCTTATACAATGTTTGAACTTAAGAGGAATAAAAATTATGATTCTCAAAAAAAAAAAAGGAGTCTAAGGGCGCCTGGGTGGCTCAGTTGGTTAAGCGACTGCCTTCGGCTCAGGTCATGATCCTGGAGTCCCTGGATCGAGTCCCGCATCGGGCTCCCTGCTCGGCAGGGAGCCT
>NW_027725262.1:0-316 GCF_054177405.1 Leptonychotes weddellii | reverse complement strand
GACCTGCCCTGGGGTCATGAGGAGTGGCCCATTATAAACTTTCTTTTTTTTAATTTAATTTAATTTTATTATGTGATGTTAGTCACCATACAATACATCATTAGTTTTTTTTTTTTTAAGATTTTTATTTATTTGAGAGAGAGAGAATGAGAGACAGCATGAGAGGGAGGAGGGTCAGAGGGAGAAGCAGACCCCCCGCCGAGCAGGGAACCTGATGCGGGACTCAATCCCGGGACTCCAGGACCATGACCTGAGCCGAAGGCAGTTGCTTAACTGACTGAGCCACCCAGGCGCCCCTACATCATTAGTTTTTGAT
>NW_027725261.1:0-316 GCF_054177405.1 Leptonychotes weddellii | reverse complement strand
TATTTATTAGAGAGAGAGAGAGTAGGGGGAGGAGCAGAGGGAGAGAATTTTCAAGCAGACTCCCCACTGAGCATGGAGCCCAACATGGGGCTCAATCACAGGACCCTGAGATCATGGCTTGAGCCGAAACCAAGAGTTGGAGGCTCAACTGACTGAGTCCACCCAGGTGCCCCCAAAATAGACTTTAATACAAAAAAAAAATGGTACTACAAATAAAGAGGGACATTTTATAATTAAAAGGTCAACCCATCAGGAAGATGTAGCAATTATAAGCATATGCCTACCTAACAAAGAAATATATGAAGCAAAAGCAGGC
>NW_027725260.1:0-316 GCF_054177405.1 Leptonychotes weddellii | reverse complement strand
CTATAAAGAACTTACCAAACTCAACACCCAAAGAACAAATAATCCAATCAAGAAATGGGCAGAAGACATGAACAGACATTTCTGCAAAGAAGACATCCAAATGGCCAACAGACACAGGAAAAAGTGCTCAACATCACTCGGCATCAGGGAAATCCAAATCAAAACCTCAATGAGATACCACCTCACACCAGTCAGAATGACGAAAATTAACAAGTCAGGAAATGACAGATGTTGGCGGGGATGCGGAGAAAGGGGAACCCTCCTACACTGTTGGTGGGAATGCAAGCTGGTACAGCCACTCTGGAAAACAGTATGG
>NW_027725259.1:0-5165 GCF_054177405.1 Leptonychotes weddellii | reverse complement strand
CCCCCTCTGATTTCCCCCCCTTCATTCTTCCCCTCCTGCTATCTTCTTCTTCTTTTTTTTTTTCTTAACATATATTGCATTATTTGTTTCAGAGGTACAGGTCTGCGATTCAACAATCTTGCACAATTCACAGCGCTTACCAGAGCACATACCCTCCCCAGTGTCTATCACCCAGTCACCCCATCCCTCCCACCCCACCCCGCACTCCAGCAACCCTCAGTTTGTTTCCTGAGATTAAGAATTCCTCATATCAGTGAGGTCCTTTATGTAATTTTTTGTGATGATCTTCTAGGTTTACGTATGGTAATATATAAGCCATTATCATGCCACCTACAATATTTTACAGTACACAGTAAGTTTACTAAGACAGTGCCATACACTGTTTATCTAAGAGACTACCAGTAATACCTAACAATACTCTGATCCTGGGAACTATAGATAATGTTTTACCAAAAATGGAGAAGAGTGAAATTGGGAACGTAATACTTGCATGATGCTTTAAAGCTTGCAAAGTTTTTATCTAACCTTTCTTCTTAGGTGAATAGGGATAGGCCAGGATTGTGCATTTAGTGGACAGTATTGCCCCAAGACTTTAGTGGCATATGAGAAGATCTAGGTGAGAGTAGGGCCAATAGCATAGATATGTCAGAAACATCAGCTCCATAGAAGCAGGCTAAGAGCAGAACTGAAGCTGCCAAGAAAGGGTAAGTATTAGCAAATAGGAACAGTCAACATAGTAAGGAACGGTTCTTGGTGTAAACATGGTATCATGAAACCCAAGTCAAGAAGGGGCACAGAACACTTCCCAACTTCTTTGATGAGGCCAACATTACCCTGATACCCAAACCAGATAAAGACATCATAAGAGAACTACACAACAAAATGCCTTATGAATATCGACTCAAGAGCCCACAACAACAGGACGCCTGAGTTGTTCAGTCAGTTAAGCATCTGCCTTCAGCTCAGGTCATGTTCCCAGGGTCCTGGGATCGAGTCCCGCATCAGGCTCCTTGCTCAGCGGGGAGAGCCAGCTTCTCTCTCTGCCTGCCACCCCCCACCGCCCCCCGCTTGTGCTCTCCCTCTCTCTCTGACAAATAAATAAATAAAAGCTTTAAAAAAAAAAAAAAGAGCCCACAACAAAATATAAGCAAACCAAATCTAGCAACATATATAAAAATAATTATATACCATGACCAAGTGAGATTTAACCCAGGAATGAGGCTGCTTTGACACAGGAATATCAATCAATGTTATACATGATATTAATAGGCTAAAAGATAAGACCACATGATTATCTCAATAGATACTGAAAAAGTACTTGACAAATCCAACATCTTTTCATGGTAAAAACACACAGCAAATCAGGAATAGAAGGGAGTGTCTTCAACACTGAACATCTTGTAACACTGAAAACTATGAAGCATCATTTTAAAAAAATCAAATCTTAAATAGAAAGATGTCCCATTTCATGGATTGAAAGACTTAATGTTGGTAAGATGGCAGCATTGCACAAAATGGTAAATAAATTCAATGAAATGTCTACCCAAATTCTAACTGCATTTTCTTTTGCAGAAATTGACAAACTGGTCTTAAAATTTGTATGAAAATAATCTTGGAAAATCAGTCTTGAAAAAAAGAACAACTTTGGAAGACTAACCATGTCCAATTTCAAAATTTACCTCAAAGCTATAAAACCTAGATAGTGTGGTACTAGGATTAAACTGTACACATATAAATCAATGGAATGGAAGTAAGAATTCAGAAATAAACCTTTACATTTATGGTCAGTTGATTTTCACAAGGGTGCCAAGACAATCCAATGAAGAAAGAAAAATCTTTTCAACAAATAATGTTGGGGCAACTGTATATCCACATGCAAGAGAATGAAATTAGACTCCATACACAACAATTAGCTCAAAATGGATCATAGATCTAAATATAAGAGCTAAATCTATAAAGCTCTTAGAAGAAAACATGAGTAAATATTTGAGACCTTAAGTTAGTTAAAGCCTTCTTAGATATAACAGCAAACACATATAATGGCTAAAGAAATATTAAATTGGACTTAATCAAAATTTAAACTTTTGTGCTTTAAGGACATAATCAAGAAGGTGAAAAAACAGTCCACAGATTTGGGAGAAAATATTTACAAATCATATATTTGATAGGAGACTTGTATTCTAGAATAAATAGAAATCTTACAACTCAACAATAAAAAGACAACACAACTTTAAAATAGGCAAAGTATTTGAAGAGACATTTCTCCGAAGAAGATCGACAAGTGGTCTATGAATACATGAAAAGACACTCAACTTCTTAGTCATTAGGGAAATTGCAAAGCTAGACCACAATGAGATACACACACTGGGATGACTAAAATGAAGAAGACAGATACAATGTTTGGTGAGGATGAGGAGATAGTACAACTTTCGGTGCTGGTGAAATTACTAAATGGTGTAGTCACTTTGAAAAACAGTTTGAAAATTTCTCAAAATATTAAATGTAGAACTACCATGTAATCTAGCACATATAACCTAGATACATACCCAAGAGAATCTAAAACACATTCACACAAGAACTTGTACAAATGTTCAGATGTTCCTAGTAGCACTATTCATAATAGCTGAAAAGCTCATCAACTAATAGGAAGTGTGTTATATCTCTACAATGGAATATTTTTCAGCTATGAAAAGGAATGAAGTATTGATGTATGCTACCATATGGGTGAACCTTGAAAACTTTATGGTAAATTTAGGACAGAAGCCAGACACAAAAGCCACATACTGTATGATTCTCTTCCTACTAAATGTGCAGAATAGGCAAATCTGTAGAGATGAAAGTAGATTAGTAGTCACCAGGGACTAGAGGTGGGGGAAAGTGGAATGATTGCTCATGAGTATGGTGTTTCCTTTTGGGTAATGAGAATATTCTGGAACTAGACAGAGGTGGTGGTTCCATAACATTGTGAATATAATGAATGCTACTGAACTGTACACTTTATAGGTTGAATTTTATCATACGCGAAGTATATCTTAGTTATTAACCAAAAAAGGAAGAGGAAGGAGCCCAAGGTTAAGTGTTGAAGATATATTGGACATTGAGTCAGGTTTACATGACTCTCGGCGAAATCGTTCTAACAGCTCCGCATTTGAAATATGGGAATCTGAAAATCAAAGAGATTAAATGTCTAAAAAAGCATCGCTAATAAATTACAAGTTATAATTCATACCTAGATTTTCCGATTATGGTCTATGCTTTTTCTGTAGGAGTAGCAACAAAAACTAGGATTCTTGTTTTCGCTTTTTCTTAAAGATAATAATGTGAGCTTATTGATCACAAAACTTGAATTTAGGGGTCTGCA
The DNA here is from genome assembly GCF_054177405.1 of Leptonychotes weddellii. Taxonomy (NCBI): domain Eukaryota; kingdom Metazoa; phylum Chordata; class Mammalia; order Carnivora; family Phocidae; genus Leptonychotes; species Leptonychotes weddellii. The sequence goes on along the minus strand of NW_027725259.1, from coordinate 1,804 downwards.
TATTAAAACCCTGTTCAAATTTCACATGTTTTTCTCTGTTTTTAAGTCCATGCTGCTCTTTTGTTTTCCTTGTTTAACATAAATAGTCCACCTAGTGCAGAAAGAAATTTGTGAGACATACATTTAAAAGTTACTATATAAAATTTAAACTATATAGTTGAGGGTTGGGAGTTGTACAATTAAGGTAGAAAATAAACACACCAAATCCTAGGCTGTTGTGGCTGAGTTTCCTGGCGGCCAAAGCACAAAAGTAAATAGGGTGGGGATTTGAGTCTATTTGATAAGGGAAAAAAAGAATATCGGTGTTGCCAAGCAGATTTTCCTTCATTCTAAGTAAAAATTATGACACAGATCTTTCCTTCATTCTAAGTAAAAATTATGACACAGATCTCCGCGCTGGAGAGTAGAAAAGTCCTTGCTCGAGGGGTCAGGAAGCTGGGCATCTGGTTCCAACTCTGCCAGTCTTTAGCTGTGTGGCTGTGGTGTGATAATTCATCAACTTGCTGAGCCTGTTTCCTCATCTTCCAAATATGAATGTGGGTCACATTAATATACTTTCTTATCTTTTCAATGTTAATTTGGTGGAGTATTTGAAGATTAAGTAAAGCTTTCCGGAAAGGAAATAAAAAAGAGGTAAAATATTGCTTCATTAAATGGGAAGATTTTTGTTTTTCTCCAAAATTCAAACACGTGCTATTTTGATGTTAGGAGAAATGTCTGTTTGTGGCACCAGACAGCCCTTTTGGCCAACAAAAACTCAAGTGCAACATTACCAGTGAAATCTGCTTGGTCTTGTTATTTACATATCTCCATAAGAGCAAGAAAACTGTTTCAATAATTTATGTAAGCTTAAGTACCAGATAGTTAACTGATATCATTTCAGTGTTAATAAAAGAAATCTCTACTGTAACATAGACCTGGTTAATGATCAACATAAAATAGATGGAGGCCTGTTTTGGTGGTCACTTCAAAAGTTTATTTATGGTTGCATTATAATATCTCACTAGAACTGTATATTTGAAACATTTTAGATATAAAAACACAGAGTTTTCGGGGTACCTGGGTGGCTCAGTCAATTAAGCATCTGCCTTCGGCTCAGGTCACGATCTCAGGGTCCCGGGATGGAGCCCTGTGTTGGGCTCCCTGATCAACAGGGAGTCTGCTTCTCCCTCCACCTCTCCCCTCATCCCCGCCCCCCACTCATGCTTGCCTGCTCGCTCTCTCTCAAATAAATAAAAATCTTTAAAAAATTTAAAAAATAAAACAGTTTTATATACAACTGCCCTTGCCTGGGGTACATCCATAGGACTATCTTGTTGGTGAATCTGCGTTATAATAAGATCCTTCTGATAGAGAAAAACTAACTTCTTTATGTAAAATTCTGCCCTAGGGCAGTGTTATGGTGAGACTCCAGTGTCTGCACTTAAGTAAAGTCCTCACAGGGTTGACTGTGTTCCCCAAACTCCTTCCTTCCTTTCTTACCCTTCACCCTTTCAAGCATCTGTTGATACGCCTGCTCCAAGAGGGGCATGCCTAAGATTGTATCTGTATTCTTGAGTATACGTATTCTTTGAGTCCTCAAACTGAGGACAGGGCCTGTCTTAAATTCAGATTAAAATGCTGCTGGAGGGGAGGAGGGCAGAGGGAGGGGGTAGCTGGGTGATGGACATTAAGGAGGGCATGTACGATGTAATGAGCACTGCGCATATCTTTTTTTAATTTATTTTTTTTTATTCTTATGTTAATCCCCATACATTACATCATTAGTTTTAGATGGAGTGTTCCATGATTCATTGTTTGTGCA
>NW_027725258.1:0-316 GCF_054177405.1 Leptonychotes weddellii | reverse complement strand
TTAGCTCCTTATCATATATATGGTTTGCACACAATTTCCCCCATTCCGTAGGTTACCTTTTCATTTTGTTGGTGGTTCCTTTTACTTTGCAGAGCTTTTTAGCTTGATTTAGTCCCACTTGTTTATTTTTGCTTTTGTTGCCTTTGCTTTTGTTATCAAGCCCCCCAAAATCAATTTGGATACCTTTTATTTCTTTTTCTTGGCTAATTGCTCTGGGTAGGACTTACAGGACTATGTTAATTTAAAGTGGCAAAAGTGATCATTCTTTTCTTGTTCCTGATCCTGCATTGAGTATGATGTTAGCTGTGGGTTTGTC
>NW_027725257.1:0-316 GCF_054177405.1 Leptonychotes weddellii | reverse complement strand
CCTTCCCTGTGAATAATTACTATAAATGTAAGTGGATAAAATGTTCCAATCAAAAGGCATAGATGAACTGAATGAATGAAAAACAACTTCCAACAATATGCTGCCTACAAGAGATTCACGTTTGCTTTAAAGATACACATACACTGAGTGAAAGGATGGAAAAGGTTATTTCGAACAAATTGGAACTAAAAAAAAAAAACAGAAGTAGATATACTTTTATCAAACTAAATAGACTTTAAGTTAAGAATGGCTAAAAGAGACAAAAAGTGTCATATAATGATAAATGGGCCAACCCATCAAGATGATATAACAATTG
>NW_027725256.1:0-316 GCF_054177405.1 Leptonychotes weddellii | reverse complement strand
GACCAGAGGCTTGGAGAAGTTCCCTGAAGGCTGCCAATGGAACAGATTGGAGTAGATTCTGCAAGTAATAAAGACTGGCACTGACCCATTACCCAGTGCCACATGCGCCCTCCGCACCCCCCCCCCCCCAGCCCCTGGGGGAGAGGAAGGAACTCAGAGGGCTTAGTTGGGAGGGGTAGGGGAAAGAAAATTTTTTTTTCCCTCTACCCTCTTAGACTTTGTGACTGAGACCTATGAGTTAAGCGGATGAAAGGCGTGTTAACAGGAGAAAAGGTGCAAAATTAAAAAATGTATTTTAAATGTTATGTGCACAGGG
>NW_027725255.1:0-316 GCF_054177405.1 Leptonychotes weddellii | reverse complement strand
TTGGTGATCATGCACTGCACCTGGCCCAGCTGGGAGCTGTAGCGGGCCTCGGTCTCCGTCAGCGTGTTCTCCAGGGAGTCCCTCTGTGCAGGGAAGATAAAGAATGTCACAGAGCCACTCCTCAGGGAGCTTCTCCATGGGGTTCCAGAGAAGTCCCAGGCTTCACGAGGTCAGGAGAGTGTGGACAGTACCCTGAACAACACCCACCAGGTTGTGCTGCGCCTGCAGCTCAATCTCCAGGGCGTTGACCGTGCGTCTCAGCTCGATGATCTCCGCCTGGTAGGACTGCAGCTGCTCTGAGCTGGACACCACTTGC
>NW_027725254.1:0-316 GCF_054177405.1 Leptonychotes weddellii | reverse complement strand
GGCCCGCGGGCCTGCGGGGTGGGGGGGGCGGGGAAGGGGTGGAATGTAGCCTCCCTCCAAAGCCTCTGTTGGCTGCCAGGTGGGACCGAAGGTTAAGGACAGGGAGTCAGGCGTGAGGGGAAGCAAGGAAGGCAAGAGGAAGGAGGTACTGGGGGACCCCAAGACCCCCCTGTGACTTGCCAGACCCTGGAATAAAGGCGCCGCCCTCCAAGTCACCTTCACAGCCCACAGAGCAGTTGTTCCCCCATTTCACCATGGGGGAAACGGACACCCCCAGAAGCCAAGCCCAAAGTTTACTGGCACAGCACACACATCC
>NW_027725253.1:0-316 GCF_054177405.1 Leptonychotes weddellii | reverse complement strand
TATAGATAAGGAAATAGGTTCAGAAAGGTTAAATGACTTTTTGGCTTTCACACAGAAAAGCCATACAAAGGACAATGGTCATCTAATTTAAAATTCACATTCTTTTTAATTATACACAATGCTTGGAGCTCAATAAATATTGGTATCACAAATGAATTGAAGCAAGCCCAGGTATATTAGAAAACATTTCACGTGGGGCGCCTGAGTGGCTCAGTTGTTAAGCGTCTGCCTTCAGCTCAGGTCATGATCCCAGGGTCCTTGGATCAAGTCCCACATTAAGCACCCTGCTCAGCGGGGAGTCTGCTTCTCCCTCTAC
>NW_027725252.1:0-316 GCF_054177405.1 Leptonychotes weddellii | reverse complement strand
TGAGGCATCTATCGCTATGAACTTTACTTCTAGTACAACTTTTCCTGCATCCCATAAAGTTTAGTATATGTGTTTTCATTTTTATTTGTCTCAAGGTATTTTCTAGTTTATTTTCTCATTTCTTTGTTGATCCATGCTGTTCCAGAATATGTTTTATTTTTTCAACCTATTTGTGAATTTTCTGGTTTTCCTTCTGCTTTTGATGTCTAGTTTTATTCCATTGTGATTATAAAATATACCTTGGTATAATTTCAATATTTTTACATTTGTTGAGATTTGTTTTGTGACCAAATATGTGATCTAACCTGGAGAAATA
>NW_027725251.1:0-316 GCF_054177405.1 Leptonychotes weddellii | reverse complement strand
TATTATTTTACAAAAATGATATCACAGTCTACTTTCTATTCCATAGTGTGCCTATTTAACATTTTTAATAATTTGCCTTGAACATATTTTCATGCAGGTACATATCAACTTACCAGATTTTTTTCAAGTTCTTAGTTTATTAATCCTCTCATGACAGATCTGCACAATCACCACAGATAAAGTCACGGCAGAACCTTTGCTCCCTCTGTGTCCAGTCTCCAGCTCGCTTGTTGCCAGCACCGGCGCTGGCTTTGGCAGTCCCCCTGACCTTCTTCGTTCTGTTCTTGGGTTCCTTTCCCTGTTTTCTTCAGGTCTT
>NW_027725250.1:0-316 GCF_054177405.1 Leptonychotes weddellii | reverse complement strand
ATGTGGCCTGACTTCATTATGTCCGAGGAAACCAAGTCTCAATAAGTGTGCTGCCAGGGAGTAGAGAGCACCAGACCTGGTGTAAGATTCAAAAAGCCCAGCAAATCCCAAGCAGGATAAATTTTTAAAACTTTACACCTAGAAAGGCTATATAGTGCATGATTCCAACTCTAAGACATTCTGCAAAGGCAAAACCACAGAAACGATCAGCGGTTGCCAGGGGGCTGGGGGGAGGGAGGAGATTGAGGCAGAGCACGGGGAATTTTGGGGCAGTGAAATGATTTTGTAGGGTATTATAATGTTGTATACATGTCAT
>NW_027725249.1:0-5165 GCF_054177405.1 Leptonychotes weddellii | reverse complement strand
GCCTCCCAAAGGCTGCTCAGCCTGTTCTCTGCTGAAGGCCGACGGATTGAGATGCAGAGGAAGGTTGGTATCAATGAATCACCAGTTCCTCTCCTGGCCCAGCTCTTGACTCAGTGTGGCCTGCATCCCTGTCTCCCTATCTCCTGCCAAGCTGGGGGGTCTGAGGGGCCTCCTGAGCTCCCACACATGCAGCCCTACAGATGAGGCAGCACCTGTGGAGAAAGACCCCTTGGGTCCCCACGCAGAGCAGGGACGTATTGGGGGCTGAGTGGAGAGGTCACCAGAGACAGCAAGAATCCTGAAAGAAGCTGGGGAACCAAGCCACAGAGAGGGTCCCCAGAGGCAACAGAGAGGAAGAGGCCATGGCTGGGGGCCCTGAGGGGTGAAGAATCCCGCTCTGCTGTCCCCGGTGGGCTGGCTGCTCCCCCCCCACCACTCCCCGCCGGGCCCCCGGGGACCTCGCTCTAATAATGTATTTGATCGACTCGCCAGCCGCGTACAAGCGATTATTGTCTTGTCGGGAGTCAAACGTATCGATCCGGTGAGAAATATGAGCAGAGCAATGGGGCCCGCGTGTCAGTTACCAGCCCCGCTGGCCCTGGGGAGCCCCCTACGTCTCCTTTAATTACCGCTCAGCCCTGAGCCCAGCCTGGCCTCCCCTGCACCGCCTCTCTCCCAGGCTCCCTGCACCCCGAGAGGCCCCCACTGCTCCCCAGCTCCCATGTTCTACCTGCCTTGCTCAACATGGCTTGAGGCCTCTTCTCTGGCTGAGAGGCCACTACCCGGCCTGCCTGGGCCTCCCATTCCTGGCTGCCAGGCCTTCCCCACCCAGTGGCCCCAAACTCTATCCCTCTGTCCTCTCCCAGCAGGCAGACATCTCAGACCCATTCTTCTTTCACTTCCTGACTCCAGCTCAGGGACTCAGTCAGCCTGGGAGGCATGAAGTGTAGGGCGATTTTATCCCTGGGGGGAGTGCTTGAGGCCTTCCCTCGTTTCCCCACTCAGCTACAGACCTGGGAGGGCAGTGCCAGAAATGGGTGGTACTTCTCTTCGTGCTCACCCTAAGGGGCTGACACCCAGTCGTGTCCAAAAGCATGTACTTGACATGGATGACATTGACTATGTCCGTGGTGGACCACGGGGTGGCTTGGTAGGGTTCTGGCCCCCCATAATGTCCTTGTGACCCTAATTTCCAAGCCCCTCAAGACATAAATCCTAAATCAAAACAGAACCTACAGGGTCAAGACAAGACTCCAGTACTCACTGCCACCAGCCAGACTGCTGTCGGGAAAGCCCTCATGTACAGAAACCCTGCATCTGAAAGAGAGATCGGGGTGGACTAGGAGACGGGAGGTCTGAGTTGAAGCTGGGTTGATGCTGTGTGGTCTCTGGATCTCCTCAATGAAACAGCTGTTACAAATGGGATGTTGTGGAGTGTAGATGGCTGGGAACTGTCCCCTCTGTGTACAGATGTAAAATGTGCCGGTCATCCCCAATGAGTGGGCCTGCCTGCCTGCCTGGGCGTGTCTGGGTGCACAGAGCCTGTGTGCAGGAGGAAGGGCACTCATGAAGGTCTGCCTGTGTGTTCTGTCCTGCCCGAGTGTGCATGGGTGTGAGCGTGGGCACACATGGCCGGAGGCGCGCCTGGGCACACAGGTGTAGATGTGCCCTTGTGCCCACGTGAGGGAGCGGAGGGGTTTCTGTACACAGGAGTCACGCATGGTGGGTAGAGAGGGTTGGTGTTAGACCCTGGGCGCATAGAGGAGGGTTCCCGTGTGTCTGCGTGTGCACATGTGTGTGTGAAGTGCTGGGGCCCATGTGTGTAAATACTTGAGTGTGTGTGTCTGGGTGAGTCCAGGCGTCCGTGTGCGCGCGTGTGGTTTGGGGGCGTCCCTCAGCGTGGGCGCGGCGAGTCCTGCGGGGCCTAGCGCGAGCCGGCGGGCTGTTTGGAGGCGCCAGGTGGCCTGACAGCCTCGGACCGGGCGCGGGCAGGAGGAAGAGGGCAGCGGACTCGGCCGCGCCTTTGTCTGCGCCGCGGTGCGCGGGGAGTCCTGCGCCTTTGTGTGACCCTCGCAGGTGTGCGCGCGGGGGCGGGGGGGGGCGGGGAGGGGAGCGGAGGGAGGGGCTTTCTCCTCCGCAGCCGGCCCCGCCCTCCGGCCTATTGGCTGGGCGCTGCCGCCCTCTGGCGGGCGCGGAGGGAAATGCTGGGCCGGGAGCGCAATTCTGAGACAGGCCTGCGGGCAGTCAGGGGACCCGGGGCTCCCCTCACCCGAACCGCCTCGGGCGCCCGCATTTGCCCCCTGGCAGACGTCTTGCCACTCTGGGCTAAGGCCCCGCCCCGTCGCCCGCACTGCCACTTTCCACGGGCACCGCTTCCTGTCAGCGGACGGACGCCTCACCTGGGGACAGGTGCGTGGCTGGGTACCTCCGCTCCCACAGCCTTGCAGGACGCCCACCATAAACGTCTCCTCCCGCTCTGCTTCTTGGCTTCATCACTTCTTGGCTCTGGGCCCTCGGAAAGGCCACCTCAGCTCTCTGGCCCTCAGTCTTTTCGTCTGTAAAACGGGGCAAATAGTGATCACCTCAAGAGATGGTGCCTGTCAAGTGCGCCTGTTAAGGCCTGGCATTGGGAAAGCCCCCCCCAAAAAAAAACTTCTAGCCAGGGTTTAGTGTTGTTGTTGTTGTCATGGGCCTATCCTCTCTCCCAGACCCACATGCCCTGTTCCAGATGTGTTTGCCTTGGTGGAGGTAGCTGGAGGGCTGGGGCTGCTGTTGCAGCACCTCCCAGAGACTCTGCTTATCCTGTGCCCCACTACCCCCACTTCCCCAACACACACATGGTTTGGGGTCCGCCGCCTGCTGAGGTGGGCCTTTGGGCCAGAGTATTTTCCCTTCTGAAGGGGGCGGACACTGTGGTTTCCTCCCTGGGTGACTTCCGGCTGAGAGGGCTTGGCCCCCAGAGAGGGCGGGGAGATGACACAGTTGTTCCCCCAGCCCTGCGGGGCGGGCAGCATGGTTCACTCCAGCATGGGGGCTCCAGGTAAGGGGCCTGGGGCCAGCGCCCTCTGCCTGTCCTGCCCTTCCTCCTTAGCTGTCTCCTCTTACTTGCTTTCACTCTGTACCTCAGCAGCTCCCCCTTTCCCTCCCTGGGTCCGGTCCCCACCCTCAGCTCCTCTTTCCCCTTCCCTTCCACTCCAGACACCTGGGGGCTTCTCATCTCCCCCCTCATCTGTGCTGCAGTGTTCTGGGCTCTGGGGGGTGGTGGGGGAGGACGGAGCCCTGGTGTTGGTAGCAAGCTCTTATATGGAGGATCAGTGGGTGGGCTTCTTGGGTGGGGGCTGCAAAGGGGTGGGAACACTGAATTGCAGGACTTTTCAGTGTGTGAGTTTCTGTGCACATGTGTTTGTGAGTGGTAGTTCTGAGTCCTCCGAGTGTGCCTGTCATGTGTGTGTGGCATTGTGGGCTCGCCTTGGCAATGATCTCTTGGCTCGCCGCCTCACTTCATTTGTCTCAGATGTCACCTCCTCAGGGAGGCCTTCCCTGACCTCCCTGTCTGAACTGGCAACCAGTCCCGCCATTCTCGGTCCCCTTGCCCCTGCTTTGTCTTTCCTTTATGGCATTTATCACCGCCTGAAAATGTATCCTCTGTCAGTTGACCGAGTGGATGTTGGGTGCCAGGCACCATACAAGATGATTTGTATTTGCTGGTTCACTTGGTAAAATGTGTCTATCTGTGCATAATGATAGTCATCTCCCAGCAGTGCTGATGGGAGGGTTAAATGAGATAATGTGTGTAGATGCTTAACACAGTGCCTGGAACACAACAAGCGTCAGTATGCGTGACTGTTTCGTTTGCAGCCTTATAGCAGTGTTGGTGTGTGTCACGTTCGTGAGTGTCTGTGGGGATGAGTCCTGGTTTGGCGTGTGCCATCCTATCTGCATCCCTGGGATCCTTCCACAACATATATTTACTGAGCAGTTTGTGCTGGGTGTTGGAAATACAACTGAAAAAGGGAGTTTCGGGTCCATCCTCCTGGAGTTCCCAGTCGGGGGAGACAGACCTGTTGCCAGACAGTGGAGGAGGCACGGGTAGAGGGGTCAGGGCTGGGATGCTGGAGACACAGGGAACCATGGGAGCCCAGAAGACTGGCCCAGTTGAGCCAGTGGGGTGTAAGAGAGGGCTTCCTGGAGGAGGGGACGTCTGTCTGGTCTGAGATGTGAAGGATGAGTGGCTATGACAAGGCAAAGGAGGTGAGGGAGGGGGTTGTGATGGAGGGAAGACTACTTGCAGGATGGCACGTGATTATTTATTGAGGTGACTGTATATGCAACTGTGTATGTGTGTGCACACATAGCAGTGTAGACCCGGAGATCCGGGGTATCTGCACCCGCATGCCGTCTGCTCCACCATGGACTCATCCCTGTCTGGGGTTGAATGCGGGCCTCGTACATGCTCAGTACTGAGTTAGACCCCTGACTGGGGATTTCTCACAGAACTGCCCTGCCTGGGAGGTCCACCTGTATTCCCTGCCTGGACATGAATTAATACACTGCATGGTCTTGGGCAGATCACTCGTCCTGCCTGGGCTCAGGCTCCACACCTGTGAACTGGGTTCAGGGTTCCACTCCGGCCGTCTCCCAGGATGAGCTGATTCTGGGCGTGTGAGTGTGCACACATATGTGTGTATGTCTGTCTGAGGGGCCTGGGTATGTGTGTGTCTGCCTATTTGTGTCAATCTGTGTGTCTGTGAGTGACTCTGGATGTGTATGTGCACATCTGTGTGTATTTGAGTAACTGTGTGTGTGTGTGTTTGTACGTGTCTCTGTGTATGTCTATCTGAGCGACCTGAGTGTATGTGTGTATGCACACCTGTATCTATCTGTATGTCTGTCTGTGAGTAACTCAGGTGTGAGTGTGTGCGTGTGTATGTGTGTGCCTGAGTGACCTCTGTGTATTGGTGTGTGTGTACATGTACATCTATTTGTATGTCTCTGAGGTGAGTGACTCTGGGGTGTGATTTGGCATGTGTGTGTATCTGAGTGACCTGGGTGTGTGTATGTGTGTGTGTGTGTACATGTACGTCTATTTGTGTGTCTGTGAGTGACTCTGAGGTGTGATTTGGCGTGTGTGTGTATCTGAGTGACCTGGGTGTGTGTGTGTGTGT
>NW_027725248.1:0-316 GCF_054177405.1 Leptonychotes weddellii | reverse complement strand
AGGAACTTTCTCGGCAGTGGGTAGTGATGACATAGTGGAGATGTCCCAAATGTGCCCAGAGCTCGCCAATGTCACCTTTATGACAGACCCATCCTCAGGCCCTGTGGTGCTGAGAGGAGAATGGTAGGTCGAGCAACACTGGGTTACCTTTTAGGAGACTAGAGTGCTTCGTGATCTTGGCGAGGTCCTTTCACTTCCCTCGATGGATCTCAGTGTTTTGGGCAGAAAATGGGGTAGGCAGGATGAGCCCTGAGTTCTGGCTGGAACAGAAGCTCTGTGGGGAGGTGAAGAGGGAGGGGGATATGGAGCAGGGAGT
>NW_027725247.1:0-316 GCF_054177405.1 Leptonychotes weddellii | reverse complement strand
TGCGTGTGTCTGTGTGTGCATGCTTGTGTGTGCGCGCGCGTGTGTGTCTTGGTCTGTGTGTGCCTGTGTGTGTGCGCATGTGTGTGTGCATGCGTATGTGTGTGCGCGTGTGTGTGCGTGTGTGTCTGTATGTGTGTGCATGCTTGTGTGCATGTGTATGTGTGCATGCGTGTGTGCGTGCGTGTCTCTGTGTGTGTCTATGTGTGCATGCTTGTGTGTGCACGTGTGTGTATGTCTTGGTCTGTGTGTGTGTGCGTATGCATATGTGTGTGCGTGTCTCTGTGTGTGTGCGTGTGCATGTGTGCATATATGCATG
>NW_027725246.1:0-316 GCF_054177405.1 Leptonychotes weddellii | reverse complement strand
TCTAGGAGACAATCTTGCCTCTTCTAGCTTATGGGGGCTGCTGTTGTTGCCTGGCTTGGGGCTGCATCACCCCGATCTTCAAGGCCAGCACCTTCAAATCTTTATCTGTTCCATCATTACATCACCTTCTCCCCTTTTTGTGTCCTTGTAAAATCTCCCTCTGCCTCCCTCTTAAAAGGATACAGGTGATGGCATTTAGGACCCAGCTGGATAATCCAGGATAATCTCTCCAACCCAACCTGCTTCACTCAATCACATCTGCAAGACTTGACCACACACTACCATAGGCAGTACATGGACAGTTTTCGGGGATTAG
>NW_027725245.1:0-316 GCF_054177405.1 Leptonychotes weddellii | reverse complement strand
GTATAGCAAGCAGGATGATGGTAAGAGAAAGCTGGAAGGAAAGAAAGTTGTAGCATAAAAATGATGCTGGAATTTATTATTTCAGAGTTCTCAGTCCCAGAGATTAAAAAAAAAAAAAAAGTCCAGGGTATGGTGGAGTAGAAGGCCCTGGAGTCTGGGGTACATAGGAGTCCCGTGTGTTCAGAGGGTTGTCTCCGTGCATGACAGGACCTCCCAGGATGGTGTTAGGTGGTGGAGGGGATGGCTGTGAAGCAGGGGCCAATCCTTGGGAAATGTCGCAGAGAAATTCAGGAGGACGAGGAGGGAAGAGGGTGGT
>NW_027725244.1:0-316 GCF_054177405.1 Leptonychotes weddellii | reverse complement strand
TCCATGAGTGATGTTGACCTGTAGTTTGGGAATGTTTTTTGTGAACTCTTCATCATCTTTTTGTATTAATATTATGATTACTACCTAAAAAGAATTTGTGCATGTTTCTTTTAATTGTTTTTTTTTTCCTTCTGGAGCAGTTTAAATAACAGTATAATTATACTGTTTTTAAAGATTTGGTAAAGGGGTGCTTGGGTGGCTCAGTCATTAAACGTCTGCCTTCGGCTCAGGTCATGGTCCCAGGGTCCTGGGATCAAGCCCTGCATTGGGCTCCCTGCTCAGTGGGAAGCCTGCTTCTTCCTCTCCCACTCCCCCT
>NW_027725243.1:0-316 GCF_054177405.1 Leptonychotes weddellii | reverse complement strand
CTTATGAGCAACAGACTAGATCAAGAGATACATTTTTCCTTTGTGCTTACAAGATGGATGCCCACCAATTTCCATCCAAGAAAATCAGTAGGAATCCTGTGTTCTGGTAACTTCTGTATATGCCATGTGATTCATGTTTAGATCATGTGCCCAGCCCTGAAACAAAGTGGCTTTGGCCTTGTCACCACTTTGGCAATGTCCTGGAGATAGGAATGGACCCCACTGGGCTGTACAGACTGAGGGTGGAGGGGTGGGGATCTGATCCCTGAATCATATTTCTGAGCTGTTACTCTAAGTATGGTGAAGAACTTTTGGG
>NW_027725242.1:0-316 GCF_054177405.1 Leptonychotes weddellii | reverse complement strand
TGATTCAGAAATATATGAATGGTCCCCCCTGAATTCCACATATACTAATAAATTTTGAAAATCTAGATGAAATTCATATTTTTCTAACAAAGTACACTTTATACATTTGAATTATTAAGAATTAGAGTACCTAGGAAAAAACAACAATAATTTTGCAATTATCATTATGGGTTTGGAAACATCTCTCTAAGCCTGGATAGCACAAAACATAGAATACAAAAAAGAAAAAGATATAGAATTTAATAAGACAATGAGTCAAATACCATAACCAAAGTTGATAGATGCATGAAGAAGATATTCAAACTGATCTCTAGAC
>NW_027725241.1:0-316 GCF_054177405.1 Leptonychotes weddellii | reverse complement strand
TCTTTGATTTCTTTCTTCTAAAAGCTTCTATCATCTTCTATCTTTGGAAGTATGACATTCACAAAGATGCATGTAGACTTTACAAAAATTATTATTTATGGAGCTTGGCACTCTGTGGGTCTTCTCTGTGGCCAGAAAAGTGTCTTCTATGATTTTTATATGTATATATATTATATTCATATATTTACCCTACATTCTTCCATTCTATTTTCTCCATTTACTTTTCCTAGGGCCATTATTAGTCAAATGGTAAACCATCTGATATTTTCTCTTATCTCATATTTTCTATATCTTTATCTTCTTGCTCTGTGTTTGG
>NW_027725240.1:0-316 GCF_054177405.1 Leptonychotes weddellii | reverse complement strand
TCCCTCGTTCCCTTGTCCACAAAGCCACGCAGATCTGTGCAGAACACACATCACACCCGTGGCCAGCCACCAGCCCCTGTCTCCAGGTCTACACCCGCCCCGGGTGTCTCTACCCTGCATGAGGGAGAGCTCTGTGCAGGGGCCCTGCTGCCTGCCCCCTTCCCTCTCACCTGTGCCCGGTTTCCCCAGCGCCGGCATCACAGCCCTGCCTCGGCCTTTACACTCCTGTGCTCCCTGCCTGGAATATTCTGCCCCCTGCTCTCCCAGACTACCTCCTGTGACCTTCATCTCAGCCTGAATGTCCCCTCTGGTTGTG
>NW_027725239.1:0-316 GCF_054177405.1 Leptonychotes weddellii | reverse complement strand
GGGCTCAGGCTTTGGAGTCAGAGGCTGGAGTTTGCCCCCTCGTCCTCTCGCTTCTGGGTCATACGACCTTGGGCACCTCTCCTAAGCCTGCTCCAACACCATTTCTTATTCACAGCGACAGTCCTCACCTCACGTGTGGATTGTGTGGGCTCAGCGGGAAAGTACACGGGGCGCTGAGTGCGGTGAGCCCTCCGTGGGTGGCAGCCATTAGAACGTGTTAAATTGTAGGGCACTGGTCCCAGGACTCAGTACAGAACCTTGGTAATTAGCATTTAGTGGTCTGATCATGGAGATGCCTCCCTCCTGAGCTTGGACT
>NW_027725238.1:0-5165 GCF_054177405.1 Leptonychotes weddellii | reverse complement strand
TATCAGTGAGATCATATGATACATGTCTTTCTCTGTTTGACTTATTTCACTCATCATAATACCCTCCAGTTCCATCCACGTCGTTGCAAATGGCAAGATCTCATTCCTTTTGATGGCTGCATAATATTCCATTGTATGTATATACCACATCTTCTTTATCCATTCATCTGTCGATGGACATCTTGGCTCTTTCCACAGTTTGGCTATTGTGGACATTGCTGTAGTGTAGCTTATTTTTGTAACCACCCAAATTGTCTTAAATTTTTGTTACTACAAATATAATTTTTGTCTAACTGCGAGTTTTTCGGTAGGATAAATTCCTAGAAGTGAAATTCCTAGGTCAGAGGTTAAGCATATTTTAGTTTAGTAAGATACTGTCAAATTTCCTCCAAAAATATTGTGCCAATTTACACTTCTCACTGTGTATGTGTGCTCATTTTTCTACATTCTTGCTTATACTGGATATTAGCAGTCTCTTGCATTTATCCATGAAATGACAGGCAATGAATTTTTTTTTTTTTTTACATAAAAAGCATAGTGTACAGAGATTTTTGTATCTTATTTTTTCCCATTTAACATCTGTTTTTACACGGGTAAGAATTTGATGCATGAAATAATGGAGGTCCCAGTTAGAAGGCAGGACATGGATAGAAAGAAGGAGTGGTGCTTATTCCAGGAGTTAGTACAAATGGTACGTTGTTGCAAGAGCATGGGAGAAAAAAATCCTTAAAATGGGGTTGGGCTGAATAGTATGAAACATTAAATGTCTAAAGTTTTTGTCCTTAATTTAATAATTCCTGGGAAGCTGATGAAGGTTTCTGGGGAGAAGAGTGGTATGATAAGAATTGTGCTTTAGGAAAATGATCTCTGATGTTGTGTAGGACAGATTAGAATAGAGATAAAGAAACAGAGAGGCCAACTGAGAGTGTTTCATTAATTTTGGTGATAGACAATAAAGGCTTTGTGCTTGGAGGTGATGGCAGAATGGAAAGTGGCAGACAGATGTAATAGAAAGAATGGACAGTAGAAGAGAGATGCAAAAGGGATAGGTAGGAGGGTGAAAGGGTGGAGGGAGAATCTGAAGAGGTTGTTTGGAAATTGGGGTCTAAAAGAGTATTTGGGGTCAAGTCTTGAGAATATGGGGTTTCGAGTATTGCTGACCAGAAACGTGTTGACAGGCCACCATCAGAATAGGGAAGTCAGGTGTAAGAGCTAGTCTGGAGGAAAAGATGATGAATTTCATTGCAGACAAATTAAGCTTATTGTCGTCCAAACAGAAATCTACGTAGAGTTGGAAATTTGAGTGAAAGCATTGTTCAGATGTGGGGTGGGGGCAATCGGAAGATTTGGGAGATATCTTAGGGATGAAAACAGGCCATGGAAATCATGATGAGCTTGCAGAGAAATGTGGGGGCCAAGGTAAAAAGTCTTGGGAATGGATACGTTCATGTATGAGGCATGAAGAGGAACCAGACTTAATTACAATATTTTTACAATGACTATTTCTGACATTTGACCTCGGATCTAGACAATCCTTTAACGGCCCTCAAAAGTCCATGCCCACTTTTTTGTCTCCATCTTTGTTTCTTTTATTGCTCCTATTCAAATTATGTACATTCTGAACCTGTTTTCCTCCATAATGCCTTGTTTACTTACCATGTCAGCCTTAAGGGTCTGATCTGAAGTTATGGATGGCTTATTGGTTAAAACCTCAGAAGCCGGATCAGAGACCATACTTTTCACCACTCATTTGCTGTGCCTCTGATAAATGTCTTAATCAGTGCCCTGTTTTACATAGTGGGAGCAATTACACCCTTCACACCTTCCTGGGTGGTTTTTAGGAAGGCATGCTAAATCCTTGACATGATGTCTGACATGTTGTAAGCCCTTGGAATTGTTAGCTCTTCTTATTTTCTCCTTATACCTCTAAATATCTATAATGAAATATAATTTTTTCCTATTCTGCCCTGTGTGATCTTAGACTGTAGTTTTTTATAACCTCCGGGAGCTTCAGTGTCTGTACGAAAAACAAAAAAAAAAACAAAAAAAACCTTTGTATGTTTCTTCCAAGGATTAGAGTTCATTTCTGTGAAGCACGTACTGTGATGACTACAATGGATTCAATAAATAGTGTCATTTAAATGATAGATTACTGGTATTTGCTTTTGTTTCATCATTAGTTTTGCATCTTTAGAGAAGGGGCCATTCCACTTTCTACCTAATTTTGTTTTGTGGACAGGGTTATTGTGAGGGCCATGTGGAATGACCCAGATGAAAGCTCTATATCATGTAATAAGGTATTTGCTTCCAATCTTTTTTCCAGAGGTGAATAAAGAAGATGGAAACATTACTTGCTGAGGATGCTGTGATTAGGGGAATCAGAATTAGATTGTAGAGTTCCCCATCACTTTTTCTTCAGTGGTTTCTTGTACCTTTCCCTTCACTTTTTCTTGCTTTTACTTAAACTCTAAATTCTTTTTCAGAATTTTTTTCAACCCTTTTAAGTTGTTAGACCTGACAGATCTCAAATTGGTATTCAATATGTCACTTTTGGTGCCTCTTTGTTTTTTAGAACCATCTCTGAAAATGTCATAACTCCAATTGTTAATTTAAAAAAAAAATCTTTTTTTCTCTTTGCTTCCTGCTGAGCAAATGGAGTCTGAAACATTTTTATCTGAAGAAGTGGAAATACTTGACCTATTTTTCAGTTTTTCTATAATTTGAGATTCTGCTATCAAAATCAATTTAATTTTTTTTTTTTTTAAAGATTCTATTTATTTATTTGAGAGAGAGAATGAGATAGAGAGAGCATGAGAGGGGGGAGGGTCAGAGGGAGAAGCAGACTCCCCGCTGAGCAGGGAGCCGGATGCGGGACTCGATCCCGGGACTCCAGGATCATGACCTGAGCCGAAGGCAGTCGCTTAACCAACTGAGCCACCCAGGCGCCCAAAATCAATTTAATTTTTGATGTGGAAGTTTTCTATGAAGGTAAAGTTAAATTGCTGGAAAGAAGGGGAGCACATTTTCTGAAATATTTCAGAAGGCTTGAACAAATTAAATGCAGATGAAAGAAATATATGAAAATTTCACTTGTCTAACCACAACAGTGTTGGGAAGAAATTAGCACGTACTGCTGATAAGGAAATTTAATAGTGATTAACAAATAATGGCAGTTATCATTTATTGACAACTTGGTGTTTTAGGCATCAAACTAGTTGTTTTAATGTCCATTCTTTCAGGAGCTTTAGTTCTATGAAAAGTTCTCTATATTGCTTCTTAGGCTCCTAGAGTGGACTCAATATTTTGTTTTTTGTTTCTGTTTTTTAAAGTAAGTTCTACATCTAATGTGGGGCTTGAACTCAGGACACTGAGATCAAGAGTTGCATGATTTACTGACTGAGCCAGCCACGTGCCTCAAAACACTTGTAGTTCTTTTCTAAAGTACTTTCTGTGCCCAATGTGGGGCTCAAACTCATGACCCTGAAGTCAAGAATCCTATGCTCTACTGACAGCCAGCCAGGTGCCCCTCAACATTCTGAATTAGGCTAATTTAGATTTCAACTTTGTCACAGTATGCCCCCACTCAACATTGTTCATTGTGAAATTTGGATCCTTGCTGGATTTATTTACTTTCTACATCCTTCTCTCTGCAAGGAGGGAGCAGTGATGCAAAGTGAAGAGAGAACATGGACATTGCCCTTAGATTTAGGGTACATTCCCTGGCCTCTGTTTTTTCATCTCTAAAATGAAGGTACTATCTGCGTATTGTAAGAATTATATTAGATGTAGTAGTATCTTCTAGGTTCTCATTAAATGTTTATTTCTTTTTCTTTTTCTCCATGCTATGTCCTCTTTCTTCCTTCCTGTGTAATAGAAATGTAATCCTTTTCTTTATGTCTTAGAAATTTCATTGCTTCCTGTGTATCTCTTGTGCCTGGTCTTAACTGTTTTGACTTAATCAGTCTCCTTATCCTTCTTATGGTTCGACCTATTTTTCTAAAATTCTTTCCACCTAACTCTGCCACTCTATTTCCACCTCTTTCCACCTCTAGCCCTAGTCCCTCTTAGGTTTTTGGTCACAGGCCTGTCAGGTTTACCCCAGATCCTACACGAAATGCTGATGTTATTACAAATGTGCTGGGTCCCCAAATTAATTTCCAATTCCGCTTGGAATTTCAATTCCATTTTCCAAGAGAAGCAATATTATAAATGGTGGTTCTGTTTCTAGGCCCAAAGCCTAGAAGCAAAAGCATGTTTAACTTAGAAGTTAATTGAAATATTTTACACTTATAACAGAGGAAAAGAAAATAATGCCATTGTAATTCTAGTAATAAAATAAAACGAAAACTATATTGAGTAAGGAGTAGTTATTTACTTTGAACATTGTGGAATGCAGTTGATGGAAATTCTGAAAGGAATGTTTAGATGCTTTAGGGATTGCAGTGTTTTTATGCTATGATTAATTAAAATTTTTTTTTCTCATGCAGAAAGTCATCGTGAGAATGCTCATTTATTAGCCGTATTTATAGTTTCTGTTTAGGTTCACAAATGGGATAAAAGAGAATAGGACATTTTCATTGAATAAGTCCATCTCCTATTTCCAAGATCCTCCCTATTGCTTGGCTTATTTTTCTTTGGTTCTGAGAACTCTCCTTTTTTACTGAAATCCTCGATACTCCTAACTTAGAGCTTGATTCAAAGCTGAAACTTAATGGTTTGTATATGCTCTAAAGTAGTATTTTTCAAACTACAGGTTAAGATCAATTGATAGGTTGTACAATAATAATTCAGTAGGATAGGGTGCCTGGGTGGCTCAGTTGGTTAAGCGACTGCCTTCGGCTCAGGTCATGATCCTGGAGTCCCTGGATGAGTCCCGCATCGGGCTCCCTGCTCGGCGGGGAGTCTGCTTCTCCCTCTGACCCTCCCCCTTCTCATGTGCTCTCTCTCATTCTCTCTCTCTCAAATAAATAAATAAAATCTTTAAAAAAAAAAATAATTCAGTAGGATAGATAAAACCAACATTAAAAAAAAGTAAGGAATAGAAAATGTATGAATTTATCCCAAGTGGTAAAAGTAAATAATGTCTCTTGAAATGTTTGTTGGGTCATAATGTAAAAATATTTCATATTTTTCTTATCTGAATATGGTAAAAAATTACATAAATT
>NW_027725237.1:0-316 GCF_054177405.1 Leptonychotes weddellii | reverse complement strand
TTTCGTTTAGTGCTCTGAAGATATCATGCCAGTCCTTTCTGGCCTGCCAGGTCTCTGTGGATAGGTCTGTTGCCAATCTAATGTTTCTACCATTGTAGGTTACAGATCTCTTCTCCCGAGCTGCTTTCAGGATTTTCTCTTTGTCTCTGAGACTCGTAAGTTTTACTATTAGATGTCAGGGTGTTGACCTATTTTTATTGCTTTTGAGAGGGGTTCTCTGTGCCTCCTGGAATTTGATGCCTGTTTCCTTCCCCAAATTAGGGAAGTTCTCTGCTATAATTTGCTCCAATATAACTTCTGCCCCTCTCTCTCTTTC
>NW_027725236.1:0-316 GCF_054177405.1 Leptonychotes weddellii | reverse complement strand
TTTTTTATTCTTATGTTAATCCCCATACATTACATCATTAGTTCTAGATGAAGTGTTCCATGATTCATTGTTCGTGCACAACACCCAGTGCTCCATGCAGAACGTGCCCTCCTCAATACCCACCACCAGGCCAACCCATCTTCCCACCCCCCTCCCCTCTAGAACCCTCAGTTTGTTTTTCAGAGTCCATCTTCTCTCACGGTTCATCCACCCCTCCGATTTCCCCCGCTTCATTCCTCCCCTCCCGCTACCTTCTTCTTCTTCTTTTTTTTTCTTAACATATCTTGCATTATTTGTCTCAGAGGTACAGATCTGA
>NW_027725235.1:0-316 GCF_054177405.1 Leptonychotes weddellii | reverse complement strand
GCACACATGCACTTTCTCAAATAAATAAAAAAATAAAATCTTTTTTTAAAAAATTTTGTTTATTCATTTGAGAGACAGAGAGAGCACAAGCAGAGGGAGAGGGAGAAGCAGAGAG
Organism: Leptonychotes weddellii; assembly: GCF_054177405.1. Classification (NCBI taxonomy): domain Eukaryota; kingdom Metazoa; phylum Chordata; class Mammalia; order Carnivora; family Phocidae; genus Leptonychotes; species Leptonychotes weddellii. The sequence continues at coordinate 201 of NW_027725235.1, read as the reverse complement.
CCGAAGGCAGACGCTTGACCATCTGAGCCACCCAGGTGCCCCCCACAAAATAAAATCTTAAAAAAAAAAAAGAACTTCTCCAGAAGCAGGTAGATTCTCCAGAAGCAGGTAGATAAAATAAAGACACACAGGCAGGCAGAGGAACACTTTTATAAAGATATAAAACAAGCTAATAAGGGCCAAATGTAAAATACAGACATG
>NW_027725234.1:0-316 GCF_054177405.1 Leptonychotes weddellii | reverse complement strand
CAGGGGTAAGAGACACAATCTGGACCTATACAGGGGACCATAGGGAACTGAGTTATTAGAAATCTCTGTATAAGCCAAGACTCTGAAGGATTTCACTTTTCAATTTTAATCCTCAATCAAAGATGGGTTAGACATACTGTGGGGTGCCATGGTATGTCCTCTAATCTCCTAAAGCCTTGCTTTTATTAGTGGGCTATAGTGATGTTTGGGTTTTCTAGGGATTATTTATTTATTTATTTATTTATTTATTTATTTATTTTTATTTATTTTTTTTATTTTTTTTACTCTTATGTTAATCCCCATACATTACATCATT
>NW_027725233.1:0-316 GCF_054177405.1 Leptonychotes weddellii | reverse complement strand
CTCCCTCCTTATCTGAGACACTGTGAGGAGCTGTAGCTGCTCCCACTGCCGTGAGCTGTAGCCCAGTGATAGTCCGCCTCGGCCTCAGCCTGCAGCCCCGAGATACGCAGAAGCTCAGCATTGGCCGAGGCATCTTTGGAGCCCGAGAAGCTGCTGGGGACCCCGGAGCCCTGGTGCTTATCGGAGTCTGAGGAGTAGTACAGCAGACCCCGGGGAGGGCTCCCTGGCTGCTGCTGGATCCAGTAGATGTTAGAGCCGCCAACACTGATGTCCCTGCTCAGGGTGCAGGTGAGTCTGTCTGTCGTTCCCAGAGATG
>NW_027725232.1:0-316 GCF_054177405.1 Leptonychotes weddellii | reverse complement strand
CCCTCACACCAGGAGGCAGCTGGCCACAGAGAGCCAGGGCTGGGCTGGAGGTCACTCAGGGAAGCTGGAGTCAGCCCTTCACCCTGTCCCCTCCTCGGCCTGGGAAATGGAGGCACCCAGTGGACAGTAGGGACAAAACCCAACGCTCTCTGGCCCACGCACGTTCTGCCCTGGCCAGGCCCACCCTCACCCTGCTGGGATAGCGGCACTGAGCCAGCGCCTCCCCGGGGGGGCCCAGGCCCCTCCTGACGCATCCCCGTCCTTCACCCTCCAGCTAGTGGCCACAGGGACCAGCGAAAATTCCTATCTACCCTGG
>NW_027725231.1:0-316 GCF_054177405.1 Leptonychotes weddellii | reverse complement strand
GAGCTCTAGACTCATAAATACTGCCCACTAGAAATTTCTCTCTGCAGGTCTGGCCGACATCTCCAGCACATGTCCACAGGTGAGTTCATCTTCCTTTCTGGACCCGTTCTGTCTTCATTTTCAGGGAATGTGTCCTCCCAGTTACCCACACCAGAAGCTGGCACTCATCCTGGACCTCTCCCCCTCTCTTATCCCACACACCCGGTCCCTCCCCGTGTCCTGTGGACCTCAACTCCTGACCATCTCTTCAAACAGAGAGCCTACTCTTTCCTGCTGCCACAGTTCTGACCCTCATCCCTTCTCATGCAGACCAGGT
>NW_027725230.1:0-316 GCF_054177405.1 Leptonychotes weddellii | reverse complement strand
TTTTTTTAAGATTTTTTTTATTTATTTATTTGAGACAGAGAGAATGAGAGAGAGAGAGCACATGAGAGGGGGGAGGGTCAGAGGCAGAAGCAGGCTCCCTGCCGAGCAGGGAGCCCGATGCGGGACTCGATCCAGGGACTCCAGGATCATGACCTGAGCCGAAGGCAGTCGCTTAACCAACTGAGCCACCCAGGCGCCCGTTGGCTCACATTTTTATACTTTAGATTATATTGAAGACTTTAACAATTACATTAAAATGTCCATTACTAAATACATCTGTATTACCACATTACCTATTTAATACTTAGAAGAAAAT
>NW_027725229.1:0-316 GCF_054177405.1 Leptonychotes weddellii | reverse complement strand
GAGTGAGGGCCCCCCGACTTTGAGCGAGGGAACCCGGCTCTGAGTGAGGGCCCCCGGCTCCGAGTGAGGGCCCCCGGCATTGAGCGAGGGCCCCCGACTCTGAGTGAGGGCCCCCCGACTTTGAGCGAGGGCCCCCGGCTCCGAGTGAGGGCCCCCGGCTCCGGGGCACAGCATGCCCTGGGATGTGACAGGCACTCCCAGTGTGGACATGCACTGGGTTTGAACCCTGGTTCTGCAGTCGACAACATGCCATGAGGGTGAACTCTCTAGGTCTGTGTCCTCCCCTGAAAGGGGAATGGTGACCTTACCAAGTGGT
>NW_027725228.1:0-316 GCF_054177405.1 Leptonychotes weddellii | reverse complement strand
TTAACATTCGGTGTATCATTCTTTTCAATTTTAGCCATTCTGATGGGTATATAGTGGCGTAATGCTGTAATTTTAATTTGCAATCCTCTGGTGACTAGTAAAGTCGAGCCCAATTTCATGTGTTTGTTGACCATTTGAGTATTGTGTTTTAGTGAAGTTTCCATGTCTTTTGCCAATTTTTCATTTAGTTTTTGGTTTTGTTTTTTTTTTTGTAAGTGATCTTTATGAATTCCAGGTAAGAATACTTTGTCAGATACATGAATTCCAAACATTCACTTCCACCTCAGGTTGCCTTTCACTTTCTCTATGGTATCTT
>NW_027725227.1:0-5165 GCF_054177405.1 Leptonychotes weddellii | reverse complement strand
ACAGTGTCTGTATTATATAGTGTGTATTAGTAGCTCATTCCTTGCTACTGCTGAGTAGTATTACATTTGTGGATATGCCAAAATTTATTTATCCATTCTCCTTTTTTTTTTTTAAAGATAATTATTTATTTATTTGACAGAGAGAGACACAGGGAGAGAGGGAACACAAGGAGGGGGAGTGGGAGAGGGAGAAGCAGGCTTCCCGCTGAGCAGAGAGCCTGATGTGGGGCTCGATTCCAGGACCCTGGGATCATGACCTGAGCCAAAGGCAGAAGCTTAATGACTGATCCACCCAGGCGCCCCTATCCATTCACCTTTTGATGAACACATTACTGTTTCTAGTTTTGAGCTATCACAAACATTCTTGACATTTGCCATACGTATGAATTCTTTTCTCTTGGTTATATACTTAGGAACAGGATTGCTGGGTTGCTATTTTTGGTCAATAAGTAATCAATTCTAAATAAAAACAAGTGAGCTACATCTGTGTCTTAATATGTGTACGGTATTTTAATAAACAATTTTTATACACATTGTTTCAGTTGATCTTCAAAACATTTTTGTGAAGTAAGTGGAATAGGTAATATTATCTCCATTTTACAGGTGTAGAAACTGAAACAAGGACAATTTAAATGTCCCATTTAAAGTCATAAAATTAACACATTCTGAATTAGGACAAGAAACAACATTTTCTGATTCCTAGTCAAATTCATTTTTCTTTTTATATTCCTCTTACTTCACTGGCCTCATGTGAATGGAGAGGTCACCCAAATGCCCACTCTACCCTGGACTGTCCCAATTTTAGCTCCAAAAGGGCCTGGGCAAATGGGGGATGGTTGGTCACTCTACAGAACAAAGAAAGTTGTCAAACGGATATCACACACAGCTTGCAAAGGAAAAAACAAAACCTGTCTGAGTCAGCTCATTTGTCCTCTTCCAGTCCCAAAGAAAAGATATTTTTAATCCAAGAGTAATGCAATTTCCACACATTTATGTCCTACGTATGTCAACTGTATTCCTTGACTTTGGAAATCATCTAGACTAGTGCTACTCAAATGTGGTCCATGGATCAGCAGCATCATCTCCAGGGAGCCTGTTAGAAATACAGATTCATACACCTTCCGCAGCCCTCCCCGCAACCCCAGGACTATCCCAGTCTCTATGGGTAGGGCTCAGGAATTTGTGTTTAACAAGCTCTCCAGGTTAGGGTCAAGGGAAGCTGTAGGAAAAGGGAGCTTAAAAGTTTGAGAAGATTTTATTTATTTATTTGACAGAGAGAGAAAGAGCACAAGCAGGGGGAATGGCAGAGGGAGAGGGAGAAGCAGGCTCCCCGCTGAGCAGGAACCTGAAGCGGGGTTTGATCATGATCTGAGCCGAAAGCAGACGCTTAACTGACTGAACCACACAGGTGCTCCTAAATAAAATCTTTAAAAAATAAAAATAAAATAATAAATAAATAAAGACCTGTCGTTCCAATTTGAATATTTATGAATCTTTAAGAAAATCACTTTTCAAGTTTAACATTATCAGAAACTATACATGTGTAAATTATGAAGCCTAGAGGGGCGCCTGGATGGCTAAGTCGTTAAGCGTCTGCCTTCGGCTCAGGTCATGATCCCAGGGTCCTGGGATCGAGTCCCACATCGGGCTCCTTGCTCAGTGGGGAGCCTGCTTCTCCCTCTGCTGCTCCCTGCCACTCTGCCTACTTGTGATTCCTCTCTCTCTCTGTGTCAAATAAATAAATAAAATCTTTTAAAAAAAAAAAAGAATTACGAAGCCTAGAAACAGAGAAAGAAAGACTAGTTAATTTGAATCACTGGGGAGGGATAAACAGATGACAGGTTAGCATAAATAGAAGGAATCTGCTGAATGAGTATGTTAGCAAGGGCTGGGTTTGGCCCCCCAATTTGTGTTCCCTTAGGTTTTTGTGTGACTTCGCTGGCATCCACCCACATAGTTTGTTTCTACTCTGTTCCAGGACAGTTGTCCTCAACTCCAATCCAGTTTCTCATTGTCCATCTATTCTAGGCTCTCTCTTCCTTCCCTTTTCCTTCACTCTTCCCCAGGGAGGGGTTGCTATGGAGATGAAATCATAGTAAGCCAGCTGGTAAGAAAAACTGTGACAGAAGCAGAATGGGAGAGAGGGCAGAGAGAAAAATACAAGATTAAGACAAAAGAAAAAGACACAGACACAGATGAGACTTGAGGCATAGGTAATAAGATGCCATCAACCACTTACTTACAGAGATGGATGGGGACATACTGCCCACAGTTAGAGGTGCACAGCCATAAACAAAGCCAGAGACCTGAAATACATGTGGAGACGCAGGAGGGGACACACAGAGTCAGGGGCTGAACCAGATCACACCGGATCCTGGTGAAAACAGCCTCACACAGAACCTCACTGAGAAGAGCGGCAGTTCTAAGGAAGTGTTCCAAGGAAGGGTCCAGTGGGAGGTTATACAGATGGTAACCTTACTTCTGTATTGTTTTTCACTTCCTTTTCTTGCTTGTGGTCTTCTGAGAGGCACATCCCAAAGACAACAAAGGCTAAGTCAGATCTTTCCCTTAGACATAACCCTTTTGGTCTCTCGACTATTCCTCCTTCCCTCTTTTCAATATTTGTATCTCAAAATTTCTACAGTTCTTTGTCTTTCTTGCTCTTTCTTCTTTTCTTTCCATTTCTCTCAGGTTACAAGCCACCATCTTAATGCTCCTTTTGTCTATCCCATTCTCTTTTCCAATATCTTCCTTTTCCTAAAGTCAGGGGCTCGATTCCAGGACCCTGGGATCATGACCTGAGCCGAAGGTAGATGCTTAACAACTGAGCCACCCAGGTGCCCCTGAACACAGAAAAATTTTAATGAGTTTTAAAAAAGGTAATGTTGAGAAAAATGAAGATATATACATAAATATGTATTCAGAAAGCCTACAAAATGCATAGCATTCTACTAAATAATGCAGAAGACCCAAAGTCCCTCCCCTCAAGTTGGTTACAATCTGGCCATTGAGGGGACAAGATAAAAAAGTTCTGAAGGAAGCCAAAGTGTTAAGAGATTCTGTTCATGTGGGAAGAATCCAGAGAACCTTCATGAAGTTTAGAATTTGGAATAGGGCTTGACAGATGACTAAGAGAAGAGAGAAGAGAGGCAGAGATTACAGAAGGGAATTTCAGGAAAATGGAATGGCCCTGGCAAAGGTATGGTGGTAGGAAGTTTGGGCAGAAGGTCGGGAAATAGGGCTTTGACCAATTTAGCTGAAGAGCAGGGTGCCTATAGGAGTCTAGTGAGAGATAATGCTGGGAAAGCAAGTTCAGGCGATGCTGCTGCAGTCTTTAAATACCAGACATGCTACTTTGACTCTATGCCCTTAGGTGGGTAATGAAGTAAAATCTTAATGCATTTTTTCCTTTTTTTACAGGACTATTTATCCTCCAGAGGTACCAGACATGTCACTTTTATCTTATACACTTTGTCCCAACTAAAATATGTTCTCTTCGTTCTGAGCTTTTTCTAATCTCCTCCTTCCATTGCTTCTCTCAACCCTACCCCTGAACCCCAAACTCTGTTGTTTCATTTCACTATCCTGTCCACTGTTTCAGTCAGAAGGCTTTCTGGATAGAAACCAACCTGGTGCGGTGGTGGTGGAAAGCACTTTCTGCAATCCATCTTCTCTCACTTCTATTTTTAGAACAAAGACAAGGTTGAAAATTAGAAAACCCAGGTAACTGAAGCTCAGACTATGGTCCCAACCTGCTCTGCTACAAACTAGCTAGTGATTAGTTAAGTCATTCAACCTGTGTCTCGGTCCGCTCATTCTAAAAGGCGGTCTTTTTAAATTTATTTTTAAAGATTTTATTTATTTACTTGTCAGAGAGAGAGAGAGAGAGCACGAGCGGGGAGATGGACACAGGGAGAGGGAGAAGCAGACTCCATGCTGAGCAGGGAGCCCGATGTGGGGCTCGATCCCAGAACCCTGCGATCAGGACCTGAGCTCAAGGCAGACACTTAACCGACTGAGCCACCCAAGCATCCCTAAAAGGTGGTCTTAAGGCTGAAGGAGAAGGACCTAGCTGTTTTATTCTCTGCAATCTCAAGAGTTCCACAAATATACCGCCTATAGAAATACTTAGTGATTTGTTACCCCAAGGAAGAAAGGTGATAAATTATAGAAATATTTTGACTATTAATTAGGTATTCACTTATCATTCCTCTTCCAAAAATACACTTGAAATTTCCAGGTTTTTAGAAGCTTCCCTGGTTCATTTATGTGCCTGGTATATATAGATACATTCAATGAATATCTGAATGAAAGAATGAATGAATGAATTTCCAGCTCTAAACATAAAGGTATAAGGGGAAGGATTATTTTTACCACCAGATTCTGAGTGGTAACACAGTTGTAATTTGAAAAATTAGAAGCATCTGAAGAGAGCTACCTGGTTGTTCTTTTTGGGCATGGCTGAGGAAAGAATTTATTTCTTCCCTTTTACTTTTTAGTTTCCATTAGCCCTCACTCCTTTCAGGTACTCAGAGAATGAAGCTCTTTACTCCTGTCTCATTATTTCCTCTTTGATCTTGACACCTGCAGTCCATACCAAGAAATGAAACATTCCCAGGAAAAACCTGGCACGTTCCCATCGTAGAGGACGTGCAGTGAAGAGCATTCTTTTGTCTCCCACACCTCTACCTCGAAGTACAAACAGTGACAGGACAGTGACTTCTGCCCCACCTGTTTCACCAGTAACACACTAGTGAACTTTATGAGCATAGCCACATCCCAAAATAGCTGCATGCCTCACTGGAGCCCCTGAAAGATAAGGAGAACAAAGCTTCCAGTTTAAGTTGTATTGTATTTATCTAATATTGAGAGGTGACAGAAGAAAAGCAGGATTATCCTCTTCTCAAGAAACATGACCTTTCTACTGGAAAAAATGAATGAAATATGGGGAAGAGAAACTAAAGGCCAGGAAGGGCAATGAGAAAAGTGAGAGTATAATTTTCCTTTAAATAAAAAGCATAACAAAAGCCCAGGGCCAGATGGCTTCCCAGGGGAATTCTACCAAACATTTAAAGAAGAATTAATACCTATTCTTCTGAAACTGTTCCAAAAAATAGAAATGGAAGGAAAACTTCCAAACTCATTTTATGAGGCCACCATTACCT
>NW_027725226.1:0-316 GCF_054177405.1 Leptonychotes weddellii | reverse complement strand
TAAAAAGGTTCTATGGTCTCAAGCACTGAGAAAAAATTGCACGTCAAAAGCCCTGATCTTCATTCTTAGTTTTGTACCAGATTTAGTTTTGTACTAAAAAGGGTAAAGCAACCTGGTTCTTTCATTTAGGCAGGAGTTCCTGGTCCTCCTTGTAATCCTATGCTATTATTCTTCAGGACAACAGTCTTGATGGAATAGCGAAAGCCCAGTGGGACTGAGTGATGAGTGTGTTGTCACTCAGCTAATTAGCAGGCTTATATCTTACAATGCTTTCTTTTGTGTGTGTGTGTATGTGTGTGTCTTTTTTTTTTTTTTT
>NW_027725225.1:0-316 GCF_054177405.1 Leptonychotes weddellii | reverse complement strand
TTTCGTTTAGTGCTCTGAAGATATCATGCCAGTCCTTTCTGGCCTGCCAGGTCTCTGTGGATAGGTCTGTTGCCAATCTAATGTTTCTACCATTGTAGGTTACAGATCTCTTCTCCTGAGCTGCTTTCAGGATTTTCTCTTTGTCTCTGAGACTCGTAAGTTTTACTATTAGATGTCAGGGTGTTGACCTATTTTTATTGCTTTTGAGAGGGGTTCTCTGTGCCTCCTGGAATTTGATGCCTGTTTCCTTCCCCAAATTAGGGAAGTTCTCTGCTATAATTTGCTCCAATATAACTTCTGCCCCTCTCTCTCTTTC
>NW_027725224.1:0-316 GCF_054177405.1 Leptonychotes weddellii | reverse complement strand
GCAGTGATAGATGGTAGAGAGTGTGGTGCAGAGCATATTTACATCCAAAGGAAGTGTATCCATATGTCACATTTGGCAAGAGCTTATTCACCCGAGACCTGCAATATGAACAGGGTGTGCAACAACAGACTGCCATTGCAAGGATGAGTGGAACCCTGCTGACTGTGGGGAAGAAGGTTTTGGAGGTAGTATAGATAGTAGACAGCCCCTCACAAAAAGAAGAAGAAGATACAAAAGAAGTTTTACATGATACTATCTGGGATAATTCTGTTTTCCTTCTTATGTGGTTTATTACTTTTGCTTTTTCTAAGAAATG
>NW_027725223.1:0-316 GCF_054177405.1 Leptonychotes weddellii | reverse complement strand
TTGCCTGCTTTTGCTTCATATATTTCTTTGTTAGGTAGGCATATGCTTATAATTGCTACATCTTCCTGATGGGTTGACCTTTTAATTATAAAATGTCCCTCTTTATTTGTAGTACCATTTTTTTTGTATTAAAGTCTATTTTGGGGGCACCTGGGTGGACTCAGTCAGTTGAGCCTCCAACTCTTGGTTTCGGCTCAAGCCATGATCTCAGGGTCCTGTGATTGAGCCCCATGTTGGGCTCCATGCTCAGTGGGGAGTCTGCTTGAAAATTCTCTCCCTCTGCTCCTCCCCCTACTCTCTCTCTCTCTAATAAATA
>NW_027725222.1:0-316 GCF_054177405.1 Leptonychotes weddellii | reverse complement strand
GCGTCCCCAGGCTCCGCTTCTACCACCGACTCAGCAGATACTTACCACGTGCCCACTGCCCGGCTCACAGCCGGCCTCCCAGCGCCACATGCAGCCCACAGGTGTGTGAGTGGGGCGGAGGTGCTCCACACTGCCGACAGCAGGGACGTCAGGACGGACAGCACTCTTGAATAAGCAGCACGGCCCGGTGAGTGCCCTCCGCATGAGCACCTGCTCTCCCACGCGCCCCGTGGTCCTGCCCTCACTTGCGGGCAGATCCTGAGATCCTCCCACTGGGACTGAGGAGGCCCTTGTCAGAGCCACTACTGGAGACCTG
>NW_027725221.1:0-316 GCF_054177405.1 Leptonychotes weddellii | reverse complement strand
GACAGTAATTGCTAACACTGGGGAGCCTGGGTGGCTCAGTCGGTTAAGTGTCTGCCTATGGCTCAGGTCATGATCTCAGGGTCCTGGGATTGAGCCCCGCATCGGGCTCCTGGGTCGGCGGGGAGTCTGCTTCTCCCTCGCCCTCTACTGCTTCCTCTGCTTGTGCTCTCTCGCTCTGTCAAATAAATAAAATCTTTTTTAAAGATTTTATTTATTTATTTGACAGAGAGAGAGAGACAGTGAGAGAGGGAACACAAGCAGGGGGAGTGGGAGAGGGAGAAGCAGGCTTCCCGCTGAGCAGGGAGCCCGACGTGGG
>NW_027725220.1:0-316 GCF_054177405.1 Leptonychotes weddellii | reverse complement strand
GCAGGGAGTCTGCTTCTCCCTCTGACCCTCCTCCCTCTCATGCTCTCTGTCTCTCATTCTCTCTCTCTCAAATAAATAAATAAAATCTTTAAAAAAAAAAAATTAAAAATTAAAAAATTAAAAAAAAAAGAAAGAATTTAAAGCAGAATACAGAATGCTATTCCTTCCCACTTAGTCTCATTGGAGGTCTATATATTAGGATAAAAAGGCAATTTACTTAAAATAAATTGACCTATTGAAGAAGATTATGATGATTTTAAATGCCTTTGTCTACTCTCCTGGTTTTACAATATTCCATTCTGGACCATACAATTAG
>NW_027725219.1:0-316 GCF_054177405.1 Leptonychotes weddellii | reverse complement strand
GTTCTAAGCCTACAAACTAAGAGATTAGATGCTGGTATTTGGAACTCAACCAAGATGAAACCACACCTTAAATTCAAGCCTGAAACAGTCATTAACACCTCTCATATTATTCGTTTATTCATTACCTGACATTTAACTATGTATAACTGACCATCCAGATTGTTTATAGAAATGTTACTTTAGACATGTGTCAAAAATAATTTCTAGGATGTCACACTACCAATATTTCTTGCTTCAGAAAAATGCTGTATATCTGTGCCTTTTATTTCTTGACAGAAAACAAAGACTTTATGGGGAGGAAGAACCCCTTGGTCAC
>NW_027725218.1:0-316 GCF_054177405.1 Leptonychotes weddellii | reverse complement strand
CCATGAGTGATGTTGACCTGTAGTTTGGGAATGTTTTTTGTGAACTCTTCATCATCTTTTTGTATTAATATTATGATTACTACCTAAAAAGAATTTGTGCATGTTTCTTTTAATTGTTTTTTTTTTTCCTTCTGGAGCAGTTTAAATAACAGTATAATTATACTGTTTTTAAAGATTTGGTAAAGGGGTGCTTGGGTGGCTCAGTCATTAAACGTCTGCCTTCGGCTCAGGTCATGGTCCCAGGGTCCTGGGATCAAGCCCTGCATTGGGCTCCCTGCTCAGTGGGAAGCCTGCTTCTTCCTCTCCCACTCCCCCT
>NW_027725217.1:0-316 GCF_054177405.1 Leptonychotes weddellii | reverse complement strand
CCCGGCATTCAAGCTGCTACCCTCTCATTTACGAATTTTGTTTACTATTTTATTTTTTAATGGGCTACTTACAGTTTGCATATAAGTGAATATCAAGAGTGATTAATATTACAGTGGAGGGCAAGCACACACCAGCTGTGCAAGGAGAGGGCAGCACTGTCCCCACTGGACAAAGGGTCCAGGAGGAGGTGAGGAGAACAGTCTCCGGGTCGTGGTCTGACTTCTCCTTCTGTGGGAGTTGACAAGGCCCCTTCTGGGGAAGTTGCAAGCAAGGTCACGAGTGAGTCTTGGGAAACACGGGGCTCTTCACACTTGG
>NW_027725216.1:0-5165 GCF_054177405.1 Leptonychotes weddellii | reverse complement strand
GCCCCTTGATTTTCATTTCTGATAACCACTTGTATTATTTACACATGAATCTTTTTTCTGATTATAAAACTAATATATTTGTATTGTGTAAATCACAGAAACCTTTAAGAATAAAACTAAAGTTACCAATAATAGTATTACTCAGAAATAAATAGTTTATGTGCTTCCTCCAACAAAAATTTAAATTAAAATAAATTCTTAAAAAAAAAAGAAAAGAAGGACACATCTGGAGATCCTTAGACCTAAGTGATTGGAATTCAAAAAAATGTGTCACTACTGCTTCTGGTAATTCTGGCTTTTGAGAGGTTCAAGGCACTACAAATGGTCAAATGGGATTGCAAGTGGCAATGCAAAGGTGGTTTGTAGTTAGTAAATCTAGACATCTAATTAAATATGTATATTGAATACACATTTTACCTTTATCACCTTCCCAAATTACATTGAAATGATATCACACACCACATGAAGCCCAGTTAACATAGAATGTATATAATTCCCATGTAAGATAGCTAGAAAGAAAAAAGAGCTCTTGAAAATGTAAAAAATACAACTGAAATAAAATAATAAATAATTGGAAGGTGAAGTTGAAAAAATCTCCCAAAAAGATGAAAAAGAAGGTAAAGAGATTGAAAACAGAAGAGAAAGTATTGTGTTCTAAGAGACACAACAACTTAATAACAGGTAAGCAAGAAACAGACAACAAAGAAAACACAGGTGAGAAAATTTTATAAAAGAAAAAAAATCAAGAAAATTTCTTAGCACAAAAAGAAGTAAGCTTACAGATTAAAAGGATCCACTTTTAAGCATAATAATAAATTTAAAAGCACAATAAATTTTAAAAAGCATAATAATAAATTAAAAAAAAAAAAAGATCCATGCCATAGCATATCCTCATGAAATTTCCAAACATAGGAACAGAGAAAAGATTCTAAAAATTCCAAGGTGGGGAGAGTACCACTCCAAAAATCAAGTTATAATGGCACTGGATTTCTCGAAATCAGCCCTAAATCTTAGAAGATATGGTGGAGAAATGTATTCAAAATTTGGAGGGAATAGGATTTTTTTTTTTTAAGATTTTACTTATTTATTTGAAAGAGAGAGAGACAGAGATAGCAAAAGAGAGCATGAGCGGGGAGGAGAGGGAGAAGTAGGCTCCCTGATGAGCAGAGGGCCTGATGAGGGGCTCGATTCCAGGACCCTAGGATCATGACCTGAGCCGAAGGCAGACACCCAACCAACTGAGCCACCAGGCACCCCTAACCTGGGTTCTATACCTAGCCAAACTATCAAACAAAAGTGAAGATGGAATAAAGGAAGTTTCCGGAGGATGAAAAAAAAAAAAAAAACAGGTGTAAGCCAAGAAAGGAGAAGCCATGGAAACAGGATATAGGGGATCCAACAAGAGAGAGGACAAAAGGAATCTTGAGTAACAGTGAAAAGCGACACAAGACACAAGATGACAGCTCAACAGCATGCATGAAGAGGGGCCAATATAGCCCCTCTTCTTATTATACCTTCATTATACCTTCTTCTGGAGTAGAAGGCTCCAGAAAGACTTGATATCTTTAAGAGGATGTAAGTGACAGACTAATTGATATGCCTGAATGGATTGTAAAGGACAGATAATTCATAGAAAATAAAGCAAATGAACACAGACAAGTGAGAAAAATTTGCACCAGAAAGGAAATGTCATATTTCAGGGCTCAACTGTAACCATAATAGTGTAAATTCTGAATAATGAGTTAACCAGTGTGTGTATGTATTCCTTTTAAAAATACGTGAAAAATAAGATAATTCAAAGGATGAAAAAAAGAAGATCACTGACATCCATGATTTAGAAATACCAGATAAAATCAGCAATCATTCCTATTCAAACAATGCCAAAAAGGAGTACTACCAAAGATACTTTCATCACTGGAGCTTTAAGCATAATTCTAGAAGTTCAAGTAAATTCATATAAAATAATGAAAACAGGTATATTAGAAATTAGGGAGTAATATTTTTGTCTACCGAGAAAAGTGAAGATACTTAACCAAGAAAACGTTAGATCAAATAAAAGAATTCAACAGAATGGTTGGTCACAACTTTAAAAAGCAATATTAAAGAGCTCCCTTGAGTTATCAACATTAACCAACTACAAATGCGAGAAGGAAAATTCCATTCACAGCACCATCAAATCACATAAAATCAAAAGGCGTATCCCTAACAAGAAATATGGAAAACACATTACAAGTTAATGGAGATTATTATAGGAATGTGCAATAAGTGGAAAGTGAGACTAAAGTCCTGTATGAGAAGGCTCAAAGTTATGAATATTTTCACTGTGTTTACAATTCTTCTTATCATATGTATGTCTCACAACAGGAAACCTCTGGTAATTGATGATAAAGGGACTTGCTTTGATAGTGACATATTATAAAACTATAGTTTAAAAAGATAGAGTAGAATTTTGCCAGAAGATGCAAACAAATCAAAATTCTTTTTAAGATTTTACTTATTTATTTATTTATTTGAGCACAAGAGAGAGCATGTGAGGAGGAAGAGGGACAAGCAGACTCTGCACTGAGCGTGGAGCTGGGTGCAGCGCTCGATCTCACGACCCAGAGATCATGACCTGAACCGAAATCGAGAATCAGACACAACCAACTGAGCCAGCCAGGTTCCTCCAAATTCGAAATTCTAAGCACACAAACATATCAGGTATATATGCACATACTTAATAATATATGAAACAATAAGTGAGTCATTGCAAATCAATAAAGGAAAGATAGACTTTCAGTACATGGTTTTGGGATAAGCTTTTATTTTAATTCAAATTTAAATCCTATCTTACTCCCTATCCCTGAATAAGATACAGATCTATAAGGAAGGACTTAGCTATAAACAAACCAACCAACAAGGAACTAGAATTTTTATGCTGGGTGATTATCCCTACTTGGGTGAGGAATGTTCGTCCTACCCATTATCCAGTCGCACCAGGCAGAGATGAAAACATCTGAATCATGAGAGATGAAAAACTCTCTGAAGTCATCTCATCCCCAACCATAAGGGAGGGATATCTGGGAAGAAATTGAGATTGTTGATCATGTTCATTGCTCCCATGCAGATGTTAACCACAACAGTGGTTTACGTCTAGTTTGCTCGTTTTTGCAGCTCGTTTTGCATTCTCTGTGTTCTCACAGAAAGCCTGCCCCCCGTCCTAGTTCAGAGGATGCAGAGGATGGGTATGAACAGCGTTATGTCCGTGGGCACTATCCTAGCTCAGTTATCGACCGACAGACCACGTCTACACCCCTTGCTGCTGCCCTGCGAGAGGTTTACGAGTTTGCAAGTTCGCTCCGCCAGGTCTGGTGCCGAAGAAAGTGCAGCACGCATGCGCGTCACCCGCGAGGAAGTGACAACGTGAAATATGGTGTGAGGATACTGAGGCATAAAGAGAGCGGAGGGCGATGCCTCTTCACGTCCCAGCACACACGGATTTCCCTGTTACTGCCTCTGATCTTCGCTTTTTCAGAACAGGGGAGGAAGAAAGGGAGGAATGTGGAACAGAGTGGGAAGGACAGAGAGAGAAGAGAAAGAAGGACGCTCTTCTCCAGTGGACAGCCTCCATTAGGACATGACTACGACATGACCATAGGATGCCGGGCGGTGACCCCTGAGCAGGGAAGTCACACAGCATCCATGACTTGTCCCAAGGTAGGGAATATGAAATACTGGAACAGGACTATAGATTATGTGCAGATGGGGCCTTTAAAGAGGTAACCGAGGTTAAATGAGGTCATGACTGGGTCCCCGACCCTGCAGGACTAGTGTCCTTATAAGAGAGGGGGACACCCGGGGTGCGTGCACACAGCGAGAGCCGCGTGATGAGGACACAGTGAGAAGGTAGCCGTCTGCCAGGCAAGGAGAGAGGCCCTGGGAGAAACCAACCCTGTCCACACCTAGACCCTGGACTTCTCGTCTCCAGAACTGAGAAAACAGATTTCTATTGCTTAAGCCACTCTGTCTGTGGTAATTTATGATGGCAACCCCAGCAAACTTTCTATCTCACGCACGCACACACACACAGTTATTCACCCAGGTGTCATCTTCTGCAAAAAGGAAAACCGCCACAAAAACAAAACAAAACAAAACAAACAAAAAAAACCCTACAACTATTCTAAGGGATTTGCTGCTCAAAGATAAAAGGAAAAGAAAATCTAAAAAGCGTTTGGTATTTTTAAAAGGACAGGAAAAGCTACATGTCAGTATCCAGACATTCTGCAGTAGGCAAGCATGGTCCAGACATCTCAGCTGTGCTCCATATACGAGCGCAATTGAGAGGCAGAGGACAGAGAATTAAAGCGTCCAGGAACCAGAAAGTTGCAGATCCCACCGAGTCACCATGTTCTCCTTGTTTCCTAGACACCTCAAGGTCAAAACTTCAATGTGGCAGCAATAATAAGTCCACAGAGCACTCATTACATGCCAGACATGGGTGATCTCACTTAGTCCTCACACACCCTACCCGACCTCGAAGTAGATTATCTCCATCTATCACTGTCTCATTTTAAAAGCTAGCAAACTAACGTTTCACTAAGACAAACAATTTCCCCAAGTTGACATCGCCGGCCAGTGGCAAGACCAAGACTTAGACCTAGAGAGTCTCCCTGCCGACCTCAGACTTAAACTTCACACTATGCCATCCATCTCTTGCCCATGAATGATCCTCAAAGGTGGAGACCATGACTTATGCATGCAGTATACAATAACAAAGAGAATAAATGTCTGTTTTGCACAAGAAAGATACAATGGCAAGTCTTTGGACAATTAAGGTACTGTATGATAGCTTTCGTTATTATTTGCATAAATCTCAAAGGTCACAATTTTCCTTCACCAACATAACTAGTTAGATCATAAATTAATCCAAAAGTCACATGAGCTGTGCCCATTTGCATGGGTGGCATCCATACAGATTCTACGATCAATTCAACATTGAGAAAAATAATGACTATTTTACTTTTAAGTCAATAAAAACTCTTTTTGCTTTCCCCCCACCAAGTCATATTTAATCATGCTGCTTTGGTTAGAGTATTTTTTAAATTAATGTTATGTATCAGACATAAAACACAAGTGAAGATAGGAAGCTTATCATTCATGTGAGAAACCAAGTCTTTCAAGCCAGC
>NW_027725215.1:0-316 GCF_054177405.1 Leptonychotes weddellii | reverse complement strand
TGGGGGACTTTCTAGATATCTTTTTGTTATTGGTGTCTTATTTTTTTTTTTTTTCAACATTACCAACAACTTTAATTTTGGATTTCAAAGCTCCAAAACTGTGAGAGAATACATTTTTGTTGTTTTAAGTCACCCAATTTTGGTACTTTGGTACTTTGTTACAGTAGCCTAAAAAACTACTACACTGCTTTATTTTTTTTCCCATTACCTGTTTTTAAGATATTATTATAAAGATTATCAACAGGGCTTATCTTTCACCCAGTATGAATTCCTTCATGACGAATAAGGTCAGAGCGACTACCAAAGGCCTTTCCAC
>NW_027725214.1:0-316 GCF_054177405.1 Leptonychotes weddellii | reverse complement strand
TAAAGATTTTATTTATTTATTTATTTGAGAGAGAGACCGAGAGAGAGAGCACATGAGAGGGGGGAGGGTTGGGAGGGTCAGAGGGAGAAGCAGACTCCCCGCCGAGCAGGGAGCCCGATGCGGGACTCGATCCAGGGACTCCAGGATCATGACCTGAGCCGAAGGCAGTCACTTAACCAACTGAGCCACCCAGGCGCCCGATCTTACCTTTATTTAAATCATTTTCCTATATTTTATGTTTTCAGATCAAAATGAAATTAACATACTTCAAGGTCGCAGGAAGGCAGTTGCCATACCAGATCATAGCCCCACATGG
>NW_027725213.1:0-316 GCF_054177405.1 Leptonychotes weddellii | reverse complement strand
CCCTTCACTTTCAGCCTCTGTGTGTCCTTACATCTGAAGTGAGCCTCTTGGAGGCAGCATATAGATTGCTCTTGTTTTTTTCCCATTGACTCACTCTTGGTCTCTTGGTTAGAGAATTTAGTCCTTCTACATTTGAAGTATTGATAAGCAGATACTTATTGCCATTTTGTTAATTATTTTCTGGCTTTTTTTCAGTAGGACCTCTCTGTTCCCTTCCTCCTCTCTTTGTCCTTTGTGATTTGATGACTTCCTTTAGTGTTACACTTCGATTCCTTTCCCTTTATATTTTGTGTCTCTACTGGAGGTATTCGGTTTT
>NW_027725212.1:0-316 GCF_054177405.1 Leptonychotes weddellii | reverse complement strand
AGACACTTAACCGACTGAGCCACCCAGACGCCCCTTACTGGTGAATTTTAAGGAACAATGGCTTCTCATGAGCTTATTATGATCCAAGTTATAATTTTTTCCTATCAATTTGAGTTTTCTTGTATCAAAAGGAAAACACTTCTCCTCATTGTGAAACTCCTCTGCTATCTTTTAATTTTATTTTTTTGGTCTTTTTTTTAAAATTTTATTATGTTATGTTAGTCACCATACAATACATCATTATGTAGTAGTGATCAGATGTAGTGATCCACGATCCATTGTTTTCATATAACACCCAGTGCTCCATGCAGTACGT
>NW_027725211.1:0-316 GCF_054177405.1 Leptonychotes weddellii | reverse complement strand
TCAGGAAGACAATAGAACTGTCAGGGACATTTCCTTCTAGGTATTTCTGCCTACTTTTTAAAATTGTGGAGAAATGGGGTGCCTGGGTGGCTCAGTCGTTAAGCGTCTGCCTTCGGCTCAGGTCATGATCCCAGGGTCCTGGGATCGAGTCCCACATCGGGCTCCCTGCTCTGCGGGAAGCCTGCTTCTCCCTCTCCCAGTCCCCCTGCTTGTGTTCCTGCTCTCGCTGTCTCTCTCTGTGTCAAATAAATAAAATCTTTAAAAAATAATAATAATAAATAAATAAATAAAAATAAAAATTGGAATATATCTATCC
>NW_027725210.1:0-316 GCF_054177405.1 Leptonychotes weddellii | reverse complement strand
TTTTTTTTTTTTAAGATTTTATTTATTTATTTGAGAGAGAATGAGAGAGAGAGCATGAGAGGGGTGAGGGTCAGAGGGAGAAGCAGACTCCCTGCTGAGCAGGGAGCCCCATGCGGGACTTGATCCCGGGACTCCAGAATCATGACCTGAGCCGAAGGCAGTCGCTTAACCAACTGAGCCACCCAGGCGCCCTGTGTATCCTTTTATTTATTAAGAAAACTGAATTCATAATAAAAAATCTTCCTTCATTGAATATGTCATATCCAGATGCCTTCACCTGTGATTTTTTTTTTTTTAAGATTTATTCATTTATTTG
>NW_027725209.1:0-316 GCF_054177405.1 Leptonychotes weddellii | reverse complement strand
ACATGGGGCTCCCTGCTCAGTGGGAAGCCTACTTCTCCCTTTGCCTCTGCCCCTCCCACTGTTTGTGCTATCTCTCTAATAAATAAATGAAATCCTTTAAAAACCTTAATAAACGTAGTGGAGCAAGATAGCAGAGGAGTAGGAGACCTGGATTTTGTCTGGTCTCAGGAATTCAGCTGTATAGGGATCAAACCATTCCGAACACCTACTAACTCAACAGGAGATCGAAGAAAAGAAGAGCAACAATTCTCTGAACAGAAAAGCGACCACTTCCTGGAAGGTAGGACGTGCGGAGAAGTGAATCCAAGGCGATATT
>NW_027725208.1:0-316 GCF_054177405.1 Leptonychotes weddellii | reverse complement strand
GTATAACACCCAGTGCTCCATGCAGAACGTGCCCTCTTTAATACCCATCACCAGGCTAACCCATCCCCTCACCCCCTCCACTCTAGAACCCTTAGTTTGTTTTTCAGAGTCCATTGTCTCTCATGGTTCGTCTCCCCCTCTGATTACCCCCCCTTCATTCTTCCCCTTCTGCTATCTTCTTCTTCTTCTTCTTCTTCTTCTTCTTCTTCTTCTTCTTCTTCTTCTTTCTTCTTTTTTATTTCAGAGGTACAGGTCTGTGATTCAACAGTCTTACACAATTCACAGTGCTCACCATAGCACATACCCTCCCCAGTGT
>NW_027725207.1:0-316 GCF_054177405.1 Leptonychotes weddellii | reverse complement strand
TTTTTTTTTTTTTTTTAAAGATTTTATTTATTTATTTGAGACAGAGAGAATGAGAGACAGAGAGCATGAGAGGGAGGAGGGTCAGAGGGAGAAGCAGACTCCCTGCCGAGCCGGGAGCCCGATGCAGGACTCGATCCCGGGACTCCAGGATCATG
This sequence comes from Leptonychotes weddellii, assembly GCF_054177405.1. NCBI lineage: Eukaryota > Metazoa > Chordata > Mammalia > Carnivora > Phocidae > Leptonychotes > Leptonychotes weddellii. The sequence goes on along the minus strand of NW_027725207.1, from coordinate 161 downwards.
ACCTGAGCCGAAGGCAGTCACTTAACCAACTGAGCCACCCAGGCGCCCCTATCCCTTCTTTTTTAAAAATATTTTTTTACCTTTATTTTATTATATTAGGCACCATACATTACATCATTAGTTTTTGATGTAGTGTTCCATGATTCATCGTTTGCGTATAA
>NW_027725206.1:0-316 GCF_054177405.1 Leptonychotes weddellii | reverse complement strand
CCCTCACACCAGGAGGCAGCTGGCCACAGAGAGCCAGGGCTGGGCTGGAGGTCACTCAGGGAAGCTGGAGTCAGCCCTTCACACTGTCCCCTCCTCGGCCTGGGAAATGGAGGCACTCAGTGGACAGTAGGGACAAAACCCAACGCTCTCTGGCCCACGCACGTTCTGCCCTGGCCAGGCCCACCCTCACCCTGCTGGGCTAGCGGCACTGAGCCGGCGCCTCCCCGGGGGGGCCCAGGCCCCTCCTGACGCATCCCCGTCCTTCACCCTCCAGCTAGTGGCCACAGGGACCAGCGAAAATTCCTATCTACCCTGG
>NW_027725205.1:0-5166 GCF_054177405.1 Leptonychotes weddellii | reverse complement strand
CAAACCAAGGCAGAAACACTAGGGATGAAGGGGAGGGTGTAGGTAAGGAGGTCCACATATAGCAACATTTATTGAGGGTTTTCTTTGTGCCAGGCAGAGCTCTTAGCACGTGGTATGAACTTAATTTTCTCAACAACCATGTAACGCAGTCTTATTATTATACCCATTTTAAATGAGGAAATTGAGTACAGTGGGCTGAATAGTGACCCCCCAAGGCTGTCCCCCTCTAATCCCCAGAACCTGTGAATGTGTTACATTACATAGCAAAAGGGACTTTGCAGATGTAATTAGGTTAAGGATTTTGCAATGGGGAGATTATCCTGGATTATCCAAGTGGACCTGATTCCAGGGTCTTTATATGAAAGGGTCAGGAGGAGTAGAGTCAGAGTCAGAAGATATAAGGATGATAGCAGAGGTCAGAGAAGAGAGAAAGTGCCACGCTGGAGACTTTGAAGATGAAGGGGCCATGAGCCAAGGAATGTGGGTGGCCTTTGGAGGGGCTTTCCCTGGGCACTGTGAAAGGACACGCCTCTCGGTTACTCACCCTTTTCTCTTTCTTTCATTTTCAGTATTTCTATGGGAAAATACTTTAATTGTACAGTATCTTTCCTTTTTATCTTTATTTTATTTTATTGTTTTTTGTATCTTTTTAAAAAAACATTTCTCCCATTACATTATAATTTTCATGAAGGCCATTTTTGTATTATATCCCTTTGACCCCATATTTGACACTGTGCCTGACACACACAAAAATGTGCTCATTAAATGTGTGTTAAAGAAAAGTTGGAACGGAAGAAGCTCCCCAATTTTCTTAGGGTGACATAGTTCCTGCCTGTCAGGGTGTCCCCCCAGGGTCAACAGACTTGCAGTCGCTTTGTGACGTGGAGGTACACCAGCTCTGATCCCTCTTCAGTGAAGAATTTATCGACCTAGCTATTGGGAATGCAGTCTGCAGATAGACTTTAGTTATTAGAGCCTTAAGGAATTACCTCACCTGCAGGAAACTACCTTGCCCAAGGTTACATCCTTCTCGTGGTGGCCCATTCCCAGCAACTGATTGAGATGGGTGTAACAGCCTGGTCATTTCATTCCAGCATGGGGCAGCTCTGGCAGGCCATTTTAGCTCCTGGCTGAGCTGTCCCAGGTTGTCATTAGGCTCATATTGCGCTTGATTTCGGTTTCCTCATCCCTTCCACAGGTATTGATCCCAAGGATACTCCTTGATAAACATCCTGCCCACTAAACTCTTAGAGTTGGCTTCCTGGAGACCCCAATCTCAAACAATCACTAAGCATGAATTCTCTCTTGAGCCAGGTAGTTATAAATAAACAAAAACAGAATCCAAAATTTAAGAAAAAATTATAGAAGAGCTTACTATTAAGGAAATCCTATCCATTAATTATTACCTTTTCAATGAGTTACGAAAAGACTGCTATTATTAAAGATTTATCAGTAGGATCCCTCAGTATGCTGATGCCCCCCCACCCCCGCCAGAAACATGGTTTGACAGTCACATCAGATCTCTCTGTTAAGTATCTCTTGAACTTGTCTCTTTGCATCACCATCATCCTTTTAATTCAAGCCACCCATATATTTGTTTGTTATTTTGTCTCCTTCCAATTTTTCTCCATGCTGGAAGGGTCACTACCCACCCTAAAGCTCTGTTGTAACTCCCCATCACCCTAAGCATAGAGTCCAATTCCTTAACATGGTATCCAAAGGCCTAATTGGGCTTCTTCCTGTTTCTAGACTCATCTGTGGCATGCCCTAATCAGCCTCCCCCTTCACCCCTGCCTCCTTTGTTTCCTGCCAAAGTTCTCCAGACTGTCCACACTTCCCACCCACTTCCCCAGCCTTCTCCTTGAAAGATTTCTTTCTTTCTTTCTTTTTTTCTTTCTTTCTTTCTTTCTTTTTCTTTCTTTCTTTCTTTTTTTCTTTCTTTCTTTCTTTCTTTCTTTTCTTTCTTTCTTTCTTTTTCTTCCTTCCTTCCTTCCTTTCTTTCTCTCAAGATTTTATTTTTATTTATTTTTATTTTTTATTTTTTAAAGATTTTATTTATTTATTTGAGAGAGAGAGAATGAGAGACAGCACGAGAGGGAAAAGGGTCAGAGGGAGAAGCAGACCCCCCGCTGAGCAGGGAGCCCGATGTGGGACTCGATCCCGGGACTCCAGGATCACCACCTGAGCCGAAGGCAGTCGCTTAACCAATTGAGCCACCCAGGCGCCCTCAAGATTTTATTTTTAAGTTATCTCTACACCCAACATGGGGCTGGAACTCACTCACGACCCCTAGATCAAGAGTCGCATGCTCTATCAACTGAGCCAGCCAGGTGCCCCTACCAGATTGATATCTACCTACGTCTACTCACCTTTCTCTCATTCCCTGAGAATGCATTTGGTATCTCTCCTATTTGCTGTTATGGCACCTTGTACTTGGTCTTTTCAATAGCTTTACTGTTCATAACTGCCTCTAAACTTGGCTGTCTCAACCACCAGACTGAACTCCTTATTCGTAGCCATGAGCATAGCAACTAACCCAGTACCTAACACATAGAAGGTATGTGGGTAACATTTGTTGAAGAATGAATAGGTAACTGAAGTCTCATGAAAACCCTAATATGTAGTAGGCAGGCTAAACCTTTTTGGCCATATTTTAGATACATGGAAATTGAGGGCGACTTAGCCAAGCTTATATTGCATTTACGTCTTCTGATGGCAAATCTAGTGCTACTTACTATAAATGCTTTGATCCTTCATTCATTCCACATTATATGATTCCACAAATATTTGAAAGCCTAGTGTCTTGGGCTCTATTATAGGTGCTGTATTGACATAATCTCTCTTACCGAGCTTACATTCTGGAAGGAAAGATTGATAGTAAACAAGTAAACTATGTTGAGTAGAGGTAAGTTCTGTGAAGGAAATGTGATGTGGTGATGTGATAGAGCAGCAGGATGTAGAGGAGAGTGGATTTTTTAGAAATGGAGATTAGGGAATGCCCCTTGAAGGGGGTGACATTTGAACTAAACCTGAAAGATAAGAAGGAGCCAGTCATGAGACAAGCCAAGGAAGAACCTTCATGGCAAAGCAGAGTATTTGCTAAGCCCCACAATGGGAAAGAACTCAGTGTGTTCAAGGATCAGAAAGAAGGCCAGAATGACAAGATCACAGTGAATAATGGGGCAATGATGGGAAATGCAATCAGAGAGAGCATCAGTCTAGATCATGTAGGGATGGTAGATCCTGACCAAGGGTTTGGGTTTTGTTCTAACTGAAATGATAAGCCACTGGAAGATTTAAAGGAGGGTCTGGTAGTTACTTAATCCAGACGATGATAGACTGGGAGTCCTAATGATACAGGATATTTGAATGATTAGGATTTCAGGAAATAAAATCTCATGTAATTTGGAAAATGTAGTCTAGTGAGATAAGAGCTCTAGAAACTTTGTGTACCCAGTGGTTATTTTACCTGGAGAATTACCATGATTTTATGGTGATAAACCATAATTACCTTCATACTAATAAACCCCATATCCCAATTTCGAGCCCCTTATTTCTAGTTGCCTGCTGGACAGCTCCTCCGTGATGTCCTGAGATTTATGTCTAAAGGCAGATCTATTGGCTTACCCACGTACCCTACCATACAGTGGTATCCTCCTTTATAATTAATGACCTGTTAATTTACTTTTTTAACTTATAGGCATCCTAAACAGCAACCCAGTAACAAAAACCCAGCTGATGACCAGGTCCTGCTGCTTCTACCACCCAAGAATTTCTCAGTCTCAGCTTTATTGTCCTTGCATCTCTTCAGTTTCTCATCTGCTGTCACCTGGACTTTTGCAGCCAATCCCTAAATTATCATTAATCTTCTTTACTCCAGCCCCATTTCAAACTATTGCCAGACCAAATCTTTTTTTTTTCCCCAAAATGCAAGCTCTTTTCTGAAATATCTCCACTACAAAAATACTTTCTTATTGTTAAATAGCCAAATCCTATCACCAAATAAAATCCCAGAGTGTATCCTTCTGGACCTTCTTCTATGATTATACATACATACTCACAAATTAGATTATAACCTAATTCTGTTTGGTGATCTGCCTTTTTTAAAAATAGATTTTCAGTATTTTTCTAAATGAATTAATACACATCTACATCATTTTTGGTGGCTTTGTATTATTTCATTATATGGACGTACTATAATTTACTTAAATAACTTCCTTTTGAGAGCCATTCAGATCATTTTAGCTTTTATGAATGATACTATATTGGACATCTTTCTAATATTTATCTACTTATATCTCTTTCTGTTTCACTTTCTTAGGAAAAATTTACTTGAAATGGCACTTTTGATCACATATAATTTCTTTTAATGTTTTTGTGGTTTCATGATTTATAATTGTTTTCAATTGGAAATTTTTTGGTATGAGGTATGAAACAATGGTCTGAACATTGTTTCTCCTAAAATGGTTGGCCAGCTTTCTGATTATTATTTATAGTTCAATTCAACCTTTCTCCAGTGATTTGACATGGCAGCACTTTGTCATACACTAAATTCTTACAGAACTTCAAGTCTATTTCCGGGCTTTCTATTCTATTCCATCAGTCTGGCTACAAATTCTAGCAAAGATGCCCTGTTGCTTTAAATCTAGTAGTTTTCTAATAGGTTTTAATATTTGATAGGCCAAATTCCCCTCTTTGCTCTTTATTTATTTGCTTTTTTTTTTTTTTTTGGTATGGCGGAGATTTACTGTACCCGCCCCCCTGCATTTTATTTTCCAAGTAAAATTTAGCATCATTTAATCAAGTTTCAAAAAAAAACTTTGTTGACATTTTTATGTTGATTGTATTAAATTTATAAATTGTTTTGGAAGAAATTGGCATCTTCAGAACTACCTTTCTAAAATAAATCTCGTCTTATCTTGAGCCTGCTTAGAAACCTGTCATACATAGTTCCCCCTGAAGGGAAAGTTATATTTCTTTCAATGGCATGTAACACCTTACATATTTTCACTGCTGCATACCTTTCCTTGTCCTTCAGAGACTTAGAAAATCTTAGATTACAATACCTCAAAGAGGGCGCCTGGGTGGCTCAGTTGGTTAAGCGACTGCCTTCGGCTCAGGTCATGATCCTGGAGTCCCGGGATCGAGTCCCGCATCGGGCTCCCT
>NW_027725204.1:0-316 GCF_054177405.1 Leptonychotes weddellii | reverse complement strand
TAAAAAGGTTCTATGGTCTCAAGCACTGAGAAAAAATTGCACGTCAAAAGCCCTGATCTTCATTCTTAGTTTTGTACCAGATTTAGTTTTGTACTAAAAAGGGTAAAGCAACCTGGTTCTTTCATTTAGGCAGGAGTTCCTGGTCCTCCTTGTAATCCTATGCTATTATTCTTCAGGACAACAGTCTTGATGGAATAGCCAAAGCCCAGTGGGACTGAGTGATGAGTGTGTTGTCACTCAGCTAATTAGCAGGCTTATATCTTACAATGCTTTCTTTTGTGTGTGTGTGTATGTGTGTGTCTTTTTTTTTTTTTTT
>NW_027725203.1:0-316 GCF_054177405.1 Leptonychotes weddellii | reverse complement strand
GATCAGTGATTGTTAGAGGTAAAGATGGGAGGAGGGGGGTGACTATAAGAAGATAGCACTGTCCTATATTCTGGTTGAGATGGTGGTAACCTGAATCTTATTTGGGATAGTGAAAGAAAGGATAGGGGATTATTTTTATTGCTGTTGTTATGACATTTTTTTTTAACTTTTAAAATGAGTTTATTAAATTCAATGATGGTAGTTCTCAGAAGAATATTTTTATGAAGATTGTTTTTTCTTAGGACAGTCAAAAAGAAAACCAAAATTGTCTTAGCATAGTCACAGATGCTGAAGTATTCAAGCCTCTGTAGGTGGG
>NW_027725202.1:0-316 GCF_054177405.1 Leptonychotes weddellii | reverse complement strand
TGTCCAGTGATTCCAAGACAGGCTCGGTGGTCATGGTGTTAAGCTCACTCTCTTCAGTTTGAGTCTGGATATTTGAGGCGGACAAAAACTCTTCAATATCAAAATCGATTGCGGGACTCTGGGTCGGGCCAGATGGGAGCTGGGGGTCAGGTCCAGTATTTGTGTCAGACAAAAGACTACGATTGTCCAGTGTCTGACTAGGCAGATTACTTGACAAGATGTTTTCTAAATCGCTTAATAAATCTATAGTTTGGGTCTGGTTATCTGTCATGTTCTGTGAAGGAAGCATACTGTGCTGTGCACTGAAGTTTATAAT
>NW_027725201.1:0-316 GCF_054177405.1 Leptonychotes weddellii | reverse complement strand
GGGATCGAGTCCCACATCGGGCTCCCTGCTCGGCAGGGAGTCTGCTTCTCCCTCTGACCCTCCTCCCTCTCATGCTCTCTGTCTCTCATTCTCTCTCTCGCAAATAAATAAAATCTTAAAAAAAAAAAAAAAAAAAGAAGAGGAAAAACATGTTTCGGTGCTTAAAGAGGTAAATGCCAAGTACTCAGAAAGGACGTTTGTACTAGAGAAGCCCCCGGGTGACAGGGAATGCTGGGTCAAGGGGCTCAGTTATGGGCCATCGGGGCCTCCCAGCCCCTCCTGGGGCTTCCAGAGACTCCAGCGATGACACAACACG
>NW_027725200.1:0-316 GCF_054177405.1 Leptonychotes weddellii | reverse complement strand
TATAGATAAGGAAATAGGTTCAGAAAGGTTAAATGACTTTTTGGCTTTCACACAGAAAAGCCATACAAAGGACAACGGTCATCTAATTTAAAATTCACATTCTTTTTAATTATACATAATGCTTGGAGCTCAATAAATATTGGTATCACAAATGAATTGAAGCAAGCCCAGGTATATTAGAAAACATTTCACGTGGGGCGCCTGAGTGGCTCAGTTGTTAAGCGTCTGCCTTCAGCTCAGGTCATGATCCCAGGGTCCTTGGATCAAGTCCCACATTAAGCACCCTGCTCAGCGGGGAGTCTGCTTCTCCCTCTAC
>NW_027725199.1:0-316 GCF_054177405.1 Leptonychotes weddellii | reverse complement strand
GTGGACTTTTCCACATTGCTATTATTTCAAAGAAATATATTGCATTAATATATTATTTACCTTGATTACGGAGTTATGGGCCACCTCCTTAGATTGTGTGCCTGAGGCAAGAGCTTCCCTGGCATCACCTAGGGAGGGCCCTGGCAGTGGGCGTGGTAACAAAGACATCCTCATTTAAAGAGCTTTAACGGATCCCCCCTCTCCCCTCCCAGGGATCTGTTGGAGGCATCCTCCCACATTCCTCAGTTCCCTCCTCCTCTCTACCCAACCTGAGTTGTCAGGTGCACACTTCACCATGAACTCTCTGATGCTGTTC
>NW_027725198.1:0-316 GCF_054177405.1 Leptonychotes weddellii | reverse complement strand
GCAGAAAGTTTTACTGCCCTAAAAATCCCCTGCGCTCCGCTACACATCACTCCTCACATTCCGTGGCAGCCACTGATCTTTTCACTGTCTCAATGGTTTTTCCTTTTCCAGAACGTCATCTAGTTGGAAGTATACAGCAGGTAGCCTTTTGAGGTTGGCTTCTTTCATTAAACAATATGGATTTAAAGTTTGTCCATGTCTTTTCATGGCTTGATAGCTCATCTCTATTTATCACTGAATAATATTCCATTCTATGGATGCACCACAGTTTGTCTATCCATTCATTACTGAAGGGCATCTTAGTTGCTTCCAGTTT
>NW_027725197.1:0-316 GCF_054177405.1 Leptonychotes weddellii | reverse complement strand
GGATCATGACCTGAGCCGAAGGCAGTCGCTTAACCAACTGAGCCACCCAGGCGCCCCACTGGCTTTAATTTTTATTTATTTATTTTTAAGTAATCGCCACACCCAACATGGAATTGAACTCACAACCCTGAGATCAAGAGTCGCATGCTGTACCGACTGAGCCAGCCGGGGGACCCAATCCACTGGCTTTTATTTATTTATTTTTTTTGAGATTGGTAATGCACTTTTATTTTTTTTTTTTATGATTTTTTTATTCTTATGTTAATCCCCATACATTACATCATTAGTTTTAGATGTAGTGTTCCATGATTCATTG
>NW_027725196.1:0-316 GCF_054177405.1 Leptonychotes weddellii | reverse complement strand
CCCTGCATGGCCTAAACTTTAGAGCAAGGACAAACGGACAAAAATACCAATGCTCTCCTGTCAATTCTTGACCTGAGAAAAGCAATGTCAACTTAGTATGTAAATTGGAAGACTTAAACGGAGAGACAAAAGTGTACCCCCAAAATGGACTAGCCTACACTGGCATGACTCAACAATGGGGGGCCAGAAGGCCCCCATGCCTCACTCTCTCAGTGATCACCACTTTTCCCAGACCTGTCACAAGGAATAAAAAGTTTTGACTGCTAGGTCTAAACGTTCTTCCCTATTGATATGGTGCAGAAAGTGCGCATCTGGG
>NW_027725195.1:0-316 GCF_054177405.1 Leptonychotes weddellii | reverse complement strand
TTTTTTTTTTATTTTTTATTTTTTTAAAGATTTTATTTATTTATTTGACAGAGAGAGAGATAGCGAGAGCAGGAACAGAAGCAGGGGGAGTGGGAGAGGGAGAAGCAGGCTTCCCGAGGAGCAGGGAGCCCGATGTGGGACTCGATCCCAGGACCCTGGGACCATGACCTGAGCCGAAGGCAGACGCTTAACGACTGAGCCACCCAGGCGCCCTTCTAGTGCCTTTAAAATATAATTTAGGGACGCCTGGGTGGCTCAGTTGGTTAAGCGGCTGCCTTCGGCTCGGGTCATGATCCCAGGATCCTGCTCAGCGGGG
>NW_027725194.1:0-5167 GCF_054177405.1 Leptonychotes weddellii | reverse complement strand
AGAGTTCTGGAGATGGACGCACAACCATGTGAATATGCTCCCGCTCACGAAGTGCAAGATGAATGTCCCGGATTCTTATTTTTAAAGAACTGAGTGGGGTTCTATCATGTACAACTGAACGAGGCGGAAGAGGAGACGGAAGCCTGCTGTAGAGACACACCAGGGCGGGGGGGGGTGCGGCGAGCGGGGAAAGAGCAGATGGTGGAGCTGCCTGGGGTGGACGTTCCCACAAACAGACGTGAAGAGACAAGAGAACCCAGAGCAGGAGAGAGTCTCAGGCAGGAGGGACTGGTCAGCAGGGAAGGGTGGCCTTCCCGGCTATCAGTGTTGGCAGAGCTGACTCAGGGACACCCCAGAGAAGACCTTGACTGCAGTGGGTCCAAGAGCGAAGGGAGGTGAGGGGACAGGGGGCCTAACTCTGAGACCCGCCCCCGCCCGCGTAGTGGGCGGGCAAAGAGTGGAGGCAGGGCCGCCCACGCCCCAGTGGCAGCAAAGGCCAGGAGGCCCATCTCGGGCCCCGTCCAGGGAAGCTGCCCCCTGGACCCTGCTCTGGGGTCCCGGACCGGCCTGCTTGCTGCCCTGGCCTCGCCCCTCCCTTAGTGTGCCCCGCGGACCCCACCCCTGGCCGGAGTCCTCCGATGGTGGGCAGGAGGGCTGCAAGCAGGGCCAGCCTCACACCATGGCCGGGAGCCCCCACCCCTCAGCGGCGAAGCTGACCCCACCCTTTCTGCCTCTTGCTGCTATGGAGCCCCCTCCTCCGCCCCTCCTGCCCCAGGGAGGCAGTGGGGGCTCTGCCTTGCTCCTTCTATTTATGGCAAACACCCCTCCCCCCCTGCTAGCATCGGGAGACCTGCCCACCCTCCGTGGTCTCTCTCCTCCCTATCCCCGCCCTGCGGCAGGACCCCCACCACTACCACCACGAGCCCCTCCCACGAGGCAGACCCCTCTGAGACCTTGTGCATGCGGTGGCTTACGAAACAGTCACAATAATCCAAGAAGGGTTGTATGGCGCGGGAACTGGTGTCCGGCAGACTAACGGAAGGATCGCGCCCAAAGCGGTGGGAGTGAGCTGACCTGGGCGTCACAGCCGGGTCCCGTGTCCTTCCGCGCCACGCCCCATCAGCGCCAGGGACAGACTCCCGCACGGGCAGAACCCCGCACCCGAAGACCGCCGCTCTCTGTGCCTGCTGACCATCCCTCACCACGTGTGCAAACGCGCTGGCCGCCCCTTCACTCTCGGACGACCGCTTCGTGCCTGAACGCCCCCGTACCTGCCACCAGCCCCTGAGTACCCCACCCGTCGTGGGCCACGGGCCAGCGGCGTCAGAAACAGAACGTGGGGCCCACCCCGGATGCCCCGCATCTACCCAGTCGGAACCTGCGTTTCAGCAGGACCCCGGGGCTGCTGTGTCCTCCCTGCTCACCGGCTTCCTCTACCAGCTGTGGCCACCCCCTCCCGGCCCCTCCACCCAGTGGGGCAGGTCCCCTCCCGGGCCCACGGGCCTCCGGCTAGCCCTGTGCACGCTGCAGGGCGACCACGCCGTTCGGGGCGGCCCAGTAAGACCTTCTGGAAGAACCTCTCTCCGCAAGCTGGCTTGCACGCGTCTCTTCTTGAGTTCCTTCGTAGGATGTGAGTATTTGCATCTGGAAGGGATTTTCATTTTTAGCCCGATATAAATAAGCCAACGCATGCTGTCCTTCCTCGCACTGTGCCTGGCGGCCCCTCATTCATTCTCGGCGCTCGCAGCTGGAGCCGCCCGTGCCCCACTCTGCCCGCCCTCCCCAGCTGTGGGACCGTGTCACCCCCCAGGCCTGTGGGCCTGACCTGGCTGAGTGCCGGGCCTCACGCAGGGCTCTTGCTCGCATCCTGACCCCATCGACCCGCCTCAGCTTCTGCTTCTGGTTGGAGGCTCCCGTCCTGAGTCTCAGGGTTGTCGCCTCCCCGAGCCCGGCCTTCCTGGCTTGGTCTGCCAGGCGCGGAATCGACGGGCCTCCCCCCCGGCAAGGACACCTGCCACTCATCTTGCCAGTGTCTGTGGTATCCCCCAGAGTCTGCCATAACCTCGGAGGCCCGCTCTGACTTCAGTCTCGGGCTGACTGATGGGCGGAGGGAGAACATGTTGGCAGGAGGTCTGGGAGGAATTTCAACAGGATGCGGCGAACTCGTTTTTTGGTTTTTCTGAGATGAACAGAACTGACTTTGTGTCACCCCAGCTTTCCCATGAATTCTTTACACCCTGCAAACCATCCTACTTCAGCTCACTTCCCTTGCAAGGCTGTCTGGGTGCCCCTGACATGGGGGGCTGCCCAGGGTTGGGCGGGGACAGCGTCTGAGGGACGTGGACAGCACCAGCATGGAGAGGCGCTCACACTCACCGCCCGGGCATGCTGCACATTTGAGTCAAAGGAGCCCTGGGAGGAAGGTGGCCCTAGAGTCACAGCCCAAAAATGTCAAATGGAAAAGGGAGGCAGACAAAGAATTAAAAGTCAGGTCTAAAGTAAAGTATCTACCACTGAAATCAGCTGGACAGGACAGGAACAGGGGGCAAAGTCTAGAAAGATCCCGGAGGTGCAGGTGCAGAGACAGTGGGAGGGGAGGGTGGTTAATGGAGAGCCCATACACCTGCCAGAGCAGGGGTGACGTGGAAGGGTGAAGCTGGTTCTGACCAAGCAACGTGGGATGGGGATGCTAGCTGGTGCTACCATTCATAGATCCTGGGCCAATCACCTCACTGGAAAGAGATCAGATGTAGGTCATTCCACCAAGCCGACATACCCACCAAAGTCAGCAGTGTGGCACGACTCGATAAACCATGGAAAATGCCCAACATCATTACTCATGAGTAAAATGCAAATTAAAATGACATGAGATATCACTACCCACTCATTACGATGGCTAAACTTTTTAAAACTGACCATAGTAAGTGTTGGCAAGGATGTGGAGCAACGGGAACGCCCCTAAACCGCTTGTGGGGGCGGGAAGGTATAAACTGGTACAACCACTTTGGAAAACCGCCACTCCCAGGTATGTGCCCGAGATAGATAAGAGCCTAAGTCTACACAGATATCTGCACCCAAATGTTCTCACCGTCTTCATCTGTCATAGCCCAAAGCTGGAAACACGCTGAGTTTCCATCAACAGGTGAATGAATGAACGATATATCTGTGCAGTAGATTAGTCACAGGAGTCCGGGGATTCCTACAAACCATGATCTGAGTGAAAGAAGCCAGTTGAAAAAGAGCCCTGTAGGATTCCCTTTACAAAAAATTCCAGGATGTGGGAAGCCATGCGCAGTGGCAGAAAGCAGGTCAGTGTGGCGGGAGGACGAGTTCGAGGGGAACGAAGGGAACGGGAGACGGAGCGGTTCGTTTTCTTCATTGTGGTGATGGCATTGGATGCACGCAGGCACCAAAATACATCAAGTCGTGCCCTTCACGTATGCGGTTTATGATACTCCAGTTATACCTGCCCCCAAACTGAATAAAAGCAAAACAACACAAAACAAACAAAACTCCAGTGCACAATTCACCATGTTCCCGGGACCAGGGACTGACAGAGGGCGGTGAAGGCCCTGTTGGCCTCCGTTCCTGGAGGACACGCGGGAAAGGTCCCGAGTCTCTGCATGGGAGGAACATGCAGGACACAAGCCGTTGGTGTCGTAAGCAAGTGAAGTTCGGGGTTATTCATCACTGGAGCACAACCTAACCCCCTGACTGATGACAGCCCCAAACCCAGCGTATTGCCCACAGTCTCACAGAAATAAGAAGCTGGCGGCCCAAGCCACCACAGAGCGTGGGACTCCACGGTATATGAGACTTGCCCGTAGAGTTTGTGAAGCATGAATCAGGCTGCTAGGTGTGCAAGTGACGAAGTAATAATCAAGTCTACCCATCAAAACGTGTGTGGTTCTCGGGGACAGCGGGAACGCTGATGTGCCACACCCACTTGCGTGTGACACGTGGCAGACCGAGGGGCACGGGGTACTTTCTGAAGAAAGAAAAGGCAGTATTATAATGACCACCGTGGTGAGGTGGACGGAACTGTCCTGCTCTTGGGGAAGAAATGTGAGGCCACACACTCTTTGATGGCCCCGTCCAACCCAGACGGTTTAAACGAGACTTTCTCGGGGAATACGGGCGTAGAAATGACATCAAGATCAATGCTTCTGAGAGATGCAAATTCCTGACAAGACCCTAGACTGCTAACCCAGGAGAAAGTTAATACTTGGTTTGATAAAGTATTTTTCATCCCAGGCATTTCAAGAAGGAACCAGACGCTGTCATCCCTAAAGAAGGGAGACTGGAATGGGGGTTCAGCTGGGGCTCCGGAGGAGACGGGACAAGAGAAGGTGCTTTTGGCATGGAGCATTCCACCTGCAGCCCGTCAGCAAACCCACAGCCTCAGCCAAGTAACTGACTTCCCAACAGACCGGGTAGAGGACGCGTGTGTGTCGGAAGTGTTCGTTTGTCAAACATAAGTTTTGAAATGTGATCATCCCGGCCACCACGCTCGTCTTCCCCTCACTCCGGCCACAGTGAGGACGCCCGGTGTTCTCAGTGGCTGAGCAGCTGCAGACGGCGTGCACACGCGCCCCTCAGCCCCGACCCTCGGGACCAGGGCGCCGCTGCGGGCCTCAGGCCGCGACAGTTCAGGGCAGGACTGCTGTGCTGTTGGAGGTATGCAGCCGTCAGAAGACGGAGCCCCGGGGCACCTGGGGGGCTCAGTCGTGAAGCCGTCGGCTCAGGTCATGATCCCAGGGTCCTGGGATCGAGCCCCGCATCGGGCTCCCTGCTCAGCGGGAAGCCTGCTTCTCCCTCTCCCACTCCCCCTGCTTGTGTTCCCTCTCTCTCTCTGCCAAATAAATTAATAAAATCTTTAAAAAAAAGAAGAAGAAGAAGAAGATGGCGCCCCTCTGAAGGGGGCTGTGGGAGCGACAGGAAGAGGACCGTGGAGAAGAAATTAGGAAATAAGGGCATTCATGGAGGACCCCCACCCCCCGCCCCGAAGGCCTCTCCTGATCCCACAGTGTTCCAGGTGATGAGTTGTTGGTATAAATTCTCCAATGCTGGGCTGCCATAGGACACTCATTGGGGTGTCCTACACGTGGGTCACCTCAAAACCCACCAGAATTCAGAACTTCCCCCCAAATCTGCCCGCGGTTCAGCC
>NW_027725193.1:0-14299 GCF_054177405.1 Leptonychotes weddellii | reverse complement strand
TATTTTTCTTTCTCTGACTGACTTATTTCGCTTAGCATAATACCCTTTAGTTCCAACCATGTCATTGCAAATGGCAAGATTTCATTCTTTTTGATGGCTGAGTAATATTCTATTGTATATATACACCACATCTTCTTTACCCATTCATCTGTTGATGGACATCGGGCTCTTTCCATAGTTTGGCTATTGTGGACATTGCTGCTATAAACATTGGGGTGCACGTGCCCCTTTGAATCATTATGTTTGTATCCTTTGGATAAATACCTAGTAGTGCAATTTCTGGGTCCTAGGGTAGCTCTATTTTTAACTTTTTGAGGAACCTCTGTACTGTTTCCCAGAGTGGCTGCACCAGTTTGCATTCCCACCAACAGTGTGGGAGGGTTCCCCTTTCTCTGCATCCTCACCAACATCTGTTTTTCCCGAGTTGTTAATTTTAGCCATTCTGACTGGTGTGAGGTGATAGCTCATTGTCTCACTGAACAATTTATATTGAATGTCTTTTCATACATAACTTCCTAGTTCTTTCTCACAGCTGCATTGTGTGAAGGTACCAACCTTTAATTAATCTCCTATTGATGAACCTTAGGTTGTCTCCAGGGTTCGTAATTAAAAGCAGTATCACAATGACTATTGTGTACATGGCTCATTTCACATGTATGCAAGGGTTGTTGTAGGATAAATTCCCGGAAGTAGGATTGCTAGGCCATAAGGTAAGGGCATGTAAAATTTGAGAAGATATTGCAAAATTGTCCTCTACCAGGGTTGTGCCAATTCATGTTTTTACTACCACTGTGTAAGCAGCACACATTGAAGTACATGTTATTATACCTGTTTTTCAGGTAGAAAAACTGAAGTCTCAGTCAGGCTATGTGACATACATAGTAATGTGCATGTACTATGGGCAAAACCCCAGATGTAACTCTAGTTCTCTTACACACACACACATACACACGCACACACACACACACACCATAGACTTGCAAAAAATTGGGAAATACAATTCAAAGAACTTTTTTTAAAAAAGTCATTTGCAAGTAAGCTGTCACCCCGACCTCATTCCCACATAGGCGGTGCCTGGACAGCTTGGGATGAATTTCACTGATGGACAGCGAAACAGCAATAAGAAAAATAAGCACAGTATAGTGAGTTTTTCATAAGACTAAATTTATTTATTTATTTTTAGGGAGATTTTATTTATTTGTTTATTTAGAGATCGAGTGGGGGAGGGGCAGAAGGATAGGGAGAGAGAGAATCTCAAGCAGATTCCGCACTGAGCTCGGAGCCCAATGTGGGGCTCGATCCCATGACCCTGAGGTCACGACCTGAGCTGAAATCAAGAGTCTGATGCCTAACCGACTGAACCACTCAGATTAAGTTTATTAAATGTACAGGATGGTATTTTATGGCATCCCAACTTCTGGAGTGCTCATAAGTCCTTTCTCTTATGGAATTATGAGTAACTTAGAGCTGGCTAATTTTTATGCCTTTTTAATGAAAATTACTAGCATTTACAAATTTAGACTAGTGTGATGAACTCCCATGTACCCAGCACCCAACTTCAACAAATACCATCTAATGACCAATCTTGTTTTATCTAACCCCACTCACTCCCCCATACCCTGTTGTAAAGTTTAAAGCAAAGTACACGTTATGTAATTTGATCCATGAAGACTTAAGTAGGTTTCTGTGTAAGAAGTTTTTTTTTTTTTTCTTTAAAGCATAATCACAATAGATATGGCTGTTTTAAATGCTTCTTTATATGGCTTTTTATTTTTAAAGTTGGGAATCAAATATTGGTCCCCTAAAATGTTTTAGAAATATTATTGGTCCATGAATCCCCAAATCTGGGAATCACTACTGAACTTTCTGGAATGAGCTTTGTAAACCTCAGTTGGGATTCTGCTGCACCGTGACTCAGAAGCTTTCCACATACAACCAAACTGGGTTTTCTGATGCAATTTCAGCGCTCTCTTTGAGATAAAGAATACAAAATAGCATATGAAAGTGAATATATTTTTAGGGTGAGAAAAGAACTCACCACAAACTACAAGTCAAAAAGCTGACACAGGGATGCCTTGGTGGCGGAGTCAGTTGAGCATCCGACTCTTGATTTTGGCTCAGGTCATGATCTCAGTGTCGAGCCCTGTGTCAGGCTTCATGCTCAGCAGGGAGTCTGCTTGAGACTCTTTCTCTCTCTGGCCTCCTCCTGCTTGAGCTCTAAATAAATAAATAAATAAATAAATAAATAAATAAATAAAATCTAAAAAAAAAAAAAAAGCTGACACATACCCCAAACATCACAAAATCTAGCAAAATTACAGAATATTTGTATTAATGAATGGATTGAACCACCTCTGTCCTATTTTTTTCCCCTAAATTCTTTGTCTGCATACACTTTGATTGCCTCTCCATTCAACAAAGATACTATAATATCATGTTTGACAGAAAGAATAGAAAGATAATTCAGTTTTTCCTCTAGGATGATTGTTTGAAATTTGCTTTATATAATTGATGGTGGGTGACTTTACACAGAGATAGACTTGCTGTTTATTGTACTGCTTTGGATTTGTGCCCTTGTCTGATAAACTCTGCTTCTCAAGATTCCGTCAACAAAGGTGCATTAATCACTGTAATTTCTGCACTTTTGAATAGATTCCTTAAGGGGGAACACTTCCACTGTGATTAGGTATCAGTGAGGACTGAAACTTCTGCTTATGAGTTTACACATTGTGAGAATTTTCCAAAGACTAGCTTCCTGTTCTGTATATTTATACCTCATTGCTTCTCACTACTCACAGAGTTCCAGACCTGGGCTTCGTATGACATATCCGTATGCCCACTGGACCTCTGGCTCTGCATCTTTGGGTGAGGAGTATTCCTCGAAGCCACTTCTGCTCAGGGATAGCTAGTCATGGAAGTGACTATGATCCACATAAATATATCTTACTAACCCCAGACTAGATGTATCTCTAAGATAATTTCCTCTTAGCCAGCTCCCTGAAATATCTGAAGCCTCTCTAAAGACCCAGGCTGGAGGGAACTGTGACTGAGAAGTCAGAGTGGAAAGAGATAGCAGTCCTAACTGATTGTGCCTGAAATACCTTACTTTTCCAGATTATACCAAAATCTATGACTTTCTGAGCACATTGCCAGAGCTTTAGTAAATTCATAGTAAATCTGGCTCTGCTCCTGACTACCTCTCAGTTCTCACCTTCCACAGCTTTCCCATCATTCATTCTGTTTCAGGCACACTGACCTGTTTCTTATTCTTCAGGTATGCCAGGCATTCTCTGCCCTGGGGTCTTTGCACTTGCTGTTCTTTCTGCTTCTAATACTTTTTCAGGATATCCACACAGAACTCACTCCCTAGCTTCCTTCAGCTTTCTTCTCAAATGTCATCCTCTCACCATTCTATATAAACCAGCACCTTGAAACTCCAGTACTCCTACCCTCTGTACTTTATTTTTCTTGGTAACAGCACTTCTGACATAGAATATATTTAGTCCCTTGTTTATTGTATTGTTCTCCCTTTAATTAGAATGTAAGGTCATTAGAGAGTAGGGACCTTATTTTGCTCACTGCTGTGTCCCATCACCTAGAATGGTGCTGGCCCAGAGTAATTGCTCAATAAATATTTGTTGAATAAATGAAGTGCACCTGGAAACCACTGAAGAATTTTAAGCGGGAGAGACATGAGGCTTTCCTGGGCCTGCCAAAACAAATTAATCTCTCATTTACCTTTCCACCAAAGCAACTTTTCACAATATTCCTTGAATTATAATCACCTATCAGTCTAATATTCTCTACTGGATTGTAGAAGACAGGGAGTATGTCTAATTCATCAACAGACCTCTACTACTTGTATTTCAGAATTAATGCTGGCAGAATTAAATGGAATTTACTGTTTCTTTGCACAAGAATTCTTGAGCTGGCTCTGTTTGGTTTTCTCAACTAACTAGATTATAAGCTGTCTCTGAGTAGGGGAAATTTCCTTGGTCATTTATGTCCTCTCAGCATCTCTTAGCAACCAATATGTTGTGCTTCTTAAATAGGGTTCAACCTCTGTGTTTTCTGTCTGTATAATTTCTGTTCTTAGTGTCTCCCAGTTCTCCATTATAATGGGTTCCCAAGCAAAACTCCTGTATCTGTTAGGATACTTCCAGTTTCTACTTATTAAAAGCAGCTTAAAAAACTAGGGGCTTATTATCTCAAGTGGCAAAGGGCTACAGGGAGGGTGGCTTTAGGAGTGTTTGATTCTGTGCCTAAGTGACAGCATTCAACTTTGCTATTCCAGTTTTGTTTCCCCATGGTCACAAGATGGCTGCAGTGGTTCCAGCTATCACATTCTTACACACTGACAACCAGAGGCAGGAGAAGGAACTTACTCTTCTCAGACATCTCTTCAAAGAGCCTTTTCCCTGGAGCTTTGCAGTATATTTCCTTCATTTCTCATTGGCTAGAATGACAACACATGCCCTTGCCTAAACCAGTTTGATCAGGAAAATGGAATTGTTTTGATTGGATTAGATCAATAGAGATTCATCTCCTGGCACAGTGGAGGGGTCCTGTCCTCAATGCAGAGCCACACGGAAGGTTGGCACTCTAACGGCCGGGATGAAGGGGGGTAGGAATGAATTTGGGTTAGCACCAATAATGCCTGCTGCATTTTTTTACATGCTTGCCCCCCAACATGGCCTGGTGGAAAGGCTTGAAACATTGGAGGTCCACAGATACTTCTTTTCATCCAAAATCTAGGGCCATACTATTTTTTGGAATTGATCTCCTAAAAAGAAAAAAACCTAAATACCAAGCATATGACTTATTTCATTATTTATTTATTTATTTTTAAAGATTTTATTTATTTATTAGAGAGAGAGAGAGAGCATGCACAAGCAGGGGGAAGGGGCAGAGGGAGACGGAGAAGCAGACTCCCACCTGAACAGGGACCCTGATGTGGGCTCAATCCCAGGACCCTGGGATCATGACCTGAGCCGAAGGCAAACGCTTAACCGACTGAGCCACCCAGGGGTCCTCTGACTTATTTCATTTTAAAAAGAAAACCAAGTCAAGTAATTTGAATTGAAATTGAACAATGAGCAGGTTGCTTCTTATCCCCGTGCCTCAGTTTCCTAATCTATTATGTGAAGATGATAATAGTACCTAACTTACGGGGTTGATGTAGAGATTAAATAAACTATGACACAGTGGATTCTCACCTATTCAGTGCCACGTTTTTAACAAGCTTGTTCTTTTTGCTGGTGATTTCATTGCTTAACATGGCCCTCAAGCATAGTGCTGAAGTGCTGTCTTGGGTTCCTAAGTATAAAAGGGCTGCAGTGGGCCTTACGGAGAAAATACATGTGTTAGATAAGCTTCATTCAGGCACGCATTATAGTGTTGTAGGCTATGGAGTTCGATGTGAATGAGTCAACCATATACATTAAATAAGGTGTCTTTAAACACAAACACACAGAAAACAGCGTTCTCTATACCAGTCTGTTGACAAAAATGTGTCCAGAGGCTCATAGGAACCTAACCCCGTATTTCTCCTAGGAGCAGCAGCTCTGTATGCACTGACTCAGTGTTCGTGATGACATTACAGAACATGACTACCATGAATAACCAGAATCAGAAGTATCTGACATGTTTAGGATAACTTCCATCATGGAATAAGAACTCTACAATTGTTAGTTTTAAAGTCAACTAATGTGGGGTGCCTGGGTGGCTCAGTCAGTGAAGCATCTGCCTTTGGCCCAGGTCATGATCCTGGGGTCCTGGGATCAAGTCCTGCATCAGGCTTCTTGCTCAGCGCAGAGCCTGCTTCTCCCTCTCCCTCTGCAGCTCCACCCATCTGCTTGCGCTCTCTCTCTCTCTCAAATAAATAAATAAAATCTTAAAAAAAGAAATTAAAAAAGGTCAACTAATGTAATAATAATAGTCTCTAAAGTAGAATATTAGAACCTTGAGGTAAATATGGATTGAGTCTATATTTCACTAGATTTAGCTTATGTCCCTGGTCAGAGTAAATGAGTAAACACAAACCAACTACACACAAAGCTATTCTCGTATCCAGAAAGCTGGGAGCCAAGGATTCAAGTCCACACAAAGCCCACAAAGGTGGTCACTGCAAAGCCACAAGGCACGAGAGACAAAAGATGCTAAAGGTCAGAAGCTGCAGAATTCCAATTCCATAGCATGACCACCTGTGAAGGGGCGAGAATTCTGACCCCTTGGCTCAGGTCTGGCTTTCTTTCTTTCTTTTTTTTTTTTTTAAGATTTTATTTATTTGAGAGCGAGAGAGAGAGCAAGCGGGGGGAGGGAGAGGAACAAACAGACTGCACCGAGTGAAGAACCTGATGTGGGGCTTGATTCCCAGGACTCCAAGATCATGACCTGAGCTGAAATCATGAGTCAGATGCTTGACCAACTGAGCCATCCAGGCGCCCCTCAGGTCTGGTTTCTATATCTCAGGTCAACATGTCCCAGCCTCAGCTGAGAGCAGAGGAACGCTCACGCCCTGCGTTTGTCAAAGGAGAGGGGCTGAGTTGGCTCTAGCCTCATCTGAGAGCAGTATTTCTAGGTACTCACCAGCATCCTCTCAGTCTCTTGCCTTTTGCCTGCAAGACTGGGTAGGGGGAGTTACAACTGAAGCTCTGTTTGAACTTGACCTTTATGGGAAATGAAAAGAGAGAAGAAATTCCAAGCTGGGCTTTGGGGGAAAGGAGTGGATGATTCCATTGTCCATGCTCTTAGCTTATAATAGCCCTATGACACAACAGTTTCAAATCTATGTATAGAGCAGCCTGTTCAAAGCCATTTAGAATATAGGATAACAATGCCAAAATAATTTCAGTGTAAGTCTTTGATCTCCTCATTATAATGCCATTACCATACCATTATTAGCTAAGATTACAATGACAAATCAATTTTAATTGAAGTCTTTGGAGATGCCATTTATAATGCTATTATCATGTGAATTTGCAATAGAAAAGTTACTTGAGCAAGCTTGTTGAAACAGAGCTATAATGCCAGTATAATGGAAAATTTTGATGGTGAAATTATTCCAAGTCCCTAGGGACTGGTGATTATCATATAAAACCACTAACCATGAAAATACCCCTCCTCCCCCAATCATAAATCATGCTATGGATAGTATCTACTGATCAAAGACTATCTTTCTCATAGAATGAGTTCCCCCAAATCATACAATCTTAAAGCAGATAAAAGGCTTTCATTTTACAAACGAGTAAACCAGGCATAGAGGGAGGAGACATGAGGTGCCCAAGGTCAAGCAGTGAGTGTCAGAGCCTGGACTCCCCTGCAGGCCTTTGCCTTCTAGTCTTCAAGCCTTTGACTCCTGGACAAGATTGCCCAGTTGTTGGCCACAGAGATTTTATTCTGGTTTCCTATGAGAGAATACTTCTTTCCTGGAAGAGAAATTTGTTTTTTCCCCCCAGAAGAGAAATTTAAACTCTTCTGGCTTTGAGTAGAAAAAGACAGAAAAGAAAAGTGATCATATTGCACCAAGGAGTTGCAAAATTCAGACAACTAAGGACTTGGTAAACAGAAAAAATCAGTTACACTAGTTGTTTGACTGAAGGGAGTGTTTAATTTAATCACCCTGGGAAGATACTGCCTCAAACTAGTTCCTTGTTAGAGTATCTTTCTTCCTGAGAGCATGTCTTGTGTGGGCTCCCTTCTTTATCTTAATTTGTCCAAAGCACAGCCAGCCTCCTCTCACTTGAAAAAGCTTCCCCTGTTCCCTGGTCATGGCATCCCTCTGCTCTCATTTTTCTCCTTCTGTCTTGCTCACTCTTTTTTTTTTTTTTTTTTTTTTTAGGATTTTATTTATTTATTTGACAGAGAGAGACACAGCGAGAGATGGAACAGAAGCAGGGGGAGTGGGAGAGGGACAAACAGGCTTCCTCAGAGCAGGGAGCCCGATATGGGGCTCGATCCCAGGACCCTGGGATCATGACCTGAGCCGAAGGCAAACATTTAATGACTGAGCCACCCAGGCGCCTCTGTCTTGCTCACTCTTTAGTGGAGGGGGCTGGACCGTGTATAGGGAATGGATTCTTTTCCCCACATGCCTTGGTCTACTCTACCGTGGGCCAGAACTCTTGACCCCTTTGGTCTGAACTTGTTCCTCCCATAGAATGAGCAGCTAACATATTTGGAGGGCTCTCTATGTGCCAGGCACGGTGCCAAAGACTTCATTTAGCAAAATCTAGCAGTAATTATTACAACATATCAACCTGGAGCCTAGTGGAGTAATCTATCCAAGATTGCATAGGTAGCGGGAATACAAACCTTGGTCTGTTGGATTCCAGAGCTTTAAACTCTTAGCAACTTTGTGTCACAGAGACAGTTTAGCATAGTAGGGGAGAAAACATCTCTGGACTCAAGCAACCATATTCACATCTTGGCTGTTACTTCCTAGCTGTGATACACGGGGCAAACTACTTAACTTCAGCATGTCTCTGTTTTTTCATTGTAGACATAAGGCTAATAATAATAATAGCTTAGTTCAGTGGGTTATTATAAAGCTATTATGTGCAAAACACTTCGAGTAGCTCCTGATGCAGGGACACAGTCTGTAAATGACAGCTTTTTTCTGCTTTTCCTTTCAATGACATGACTAGATTTGTCAGAATCTGTCAATTTTGGGTTAAGGATGAGAGGGGAAATGCAATAAACTGGTGACTTTACATGAATGCAGGTGTAGATGTAGACATTTGACTTGGGTGCATAATTTAAGGAGGAAAGCTTCACCTTAGGGGAGGTGACTAGCTGCTTTTGGTGGGCAGATGCCAGTTTTCAAGGGGGCAGTATTCGAAAGGATGAAATCAGTGACCATTCTGATGGATAAGAAACGGGATAAACGTCATTTTCATAAAGTCAAGGCCAAAATGTTAGTGTGCATTACCAGCTGTGGGAAAAGCTGTGTAACTAATTATCCTTGGAGGAGTGGCAGTCAGTTAAGCTTTAGGTAATCTTGGTATAAAATTCCTTAGGCCCACGTCCAGCAGGCCACAGGCTGAACAATGGCTCAGGAATGTCAGAATTCTGGGTTCTCATCCTCACTCCGCTACTGATCTGTTCTGCCATCACCGCCCCTTAATCCCCCCCATGCCTCCACTTCCCTTCTGCCAAATGCCAGCAGTCTCCCTGGGAGATTTTGAGGGATAACCAATGAAAAGGATTAGGGGCAAGAACCACAGCCCAAATTGTTAATAAAAGTGGCATTTTGTACTCAATTATTTGCATCAAAACCCTTTATATTCTTTCTCTGGCATCCCCCACCCTCCATCTTTCTTATTCGTGACTTTCCTCCCCACCCCCATAGAGAAGCAAAAACATGATATATATTGTACAGTATCTTGCAGTAAAATGGCAATCTGGATGAAGGAGAGAATTAGCCATGCTGTGACATTTCGAGCAGTTGCAGTCCAAGGGAGAAATTCACCTAAGGGATGCCCCCAGCCCAGCAAACAAAGACATAATAGAAAAAATGCTACAGGAGCTCTGGGTCTCACGATGGGACTTGGATGTTGCTGTCTGTGTAGCTTGGCCAGTGCCTGAGCAAAGGTAATGTGAAGATTCTGAATGCTGAGAAAAATAATAAAATTGCCAATGTGTTGGAAATTAAAGTAATTCCGCGAGCATAAATAATGAACACAACATTGATTGGAATAAATGATGTACTTTGCTTCAGAAATGTTATTTGAATAACTGATATTGTACTTTGTCGGGCTATGGTTTCAAATGCATTTGATTATACATTTTAATGTTTCCCCCCAAACAGTCTTTCAAATCAGTATAAATTGCTGTATGTAGCGGGCATGTCTTGATCTTTAGCTGCCATGACAACGGGATACAGAGAAATGCATTTTCATAACAATTGCTAGCAATGTTTAGTATCACTGTTACTTTGTGTCAGGGAAAGGCAGGCTTTGGGAAGAAAGCGGTATTGTTTTCTTTAACTTGAAAGCTTTTGTTGTAATAATTGAAAAAATAGGTAGAAAAATTGCTGTTTACGGGGAGAAGTAGGTAGATGGAAATAAAGCCTGGGGTGGGAGGTGGGGAGAAGGGGAGAGACAGAAAGAGAGAGAGAGAGAAAGATCCCTGCCTGGAGAGACGGCTACATCCGTGGGTGCATAGTGTAAAGCTACCTAGCAAGTAATTGGGTAATCAGATCAGCAAATGGAGTCAAATGATGTGATTTTCTGTGGTTTCACCAACTTGGAGAAATAAACATGCATTTCCTTCCCCTGCACGTGTGTTTTAACCCAAATCTTCTCAAATAGCTCAGAGAGAGCAAATCTGAGGAATTGCAGAAAATAATACAGTTGTTTGGACAATAGACATTAAAAAAAATTCCAGGCGCACATGTGTTTTCCACAAAAAAGGCAGTGGAGGCGTTCTTTCTCCTAGTCGTCTGAAATCCATGCGGTCTCCTGCCTAGTGGCACCTTCTCACTTCCAGCGGAAGGGAGGCTGCGTAGCCCAATGGGGGAGGTTATTTAACCCCTCCCTATCTCTTTATTTATTTTAAAATTACAGTTATTAAACTCCTTGGGTTTGGGGAGGGTAAAGAAGATGAGGCAGGAAGAGGGCTTAGCAAAGTACCTGTCACAGAATGAACCTTCAAAACGTTATTGCTACAAGATAGTTTGACAGATAAAGAAAGTCTGGATCATTCTATCGTTTTCTACATCAAGTTCTTAATGTTCCTTAAAGTCGCTTTTAGGGGTATTAGAGGAATTAGATAATTCTCAGGTGACTGGTGTCTTATAGCTCTTGGATCAGTCATGGCTCTGGCAGGAAACAGAATTTCCTCCAAAGGGTTTAACGGGAGAGAGTTCAGTGAAGGGACTATTTACAGAGGCGTGAGCAGAGGTAAGGGGCCAGTAAAGGACACTGAGACCTCTAGAGACCAGCAGCAGCTGGGAGCCGGAAGTGGCAAAGGGAAAGCAAGTGGCCAGAGGCAGGGGGCTCCAGAGTCATAGAGGGGAGGCAGCTACTTCTGGAAGCACAGGTGCAGCAGGGCAGGTGGGGAAGTCCCCTGGCTTTTCTCTCCTCTCACTTGCTGACCTCCTGCTGGTGCGTCCTCTTGGCTGCCTGTCACTAGAAGCCAGAGAGCAAGGGATTGGGGTGAGGCCAACCCCAGGGATCAGCTCCTTGAGGGCACAGAGCATGGACAGAGAGGGGCAAAGAATGGATTCTCGGAGGTAAACGGAAATGAGAGCACCCAGACAGGGTTTATCTGCACTTAGTGTGATTTTTAGTTACTAGGGTAAGCTTTTTAAAAATTGCTATAGAACTGTTTCTTTTTATTGTTTTATGTGCTAGTCACCCACCTCTCTGGTGAAATTATAAGTGCATTGAAGGCAAAGACTATGGCTTATTCCTCTTCTAGTCCCCACAAAGCTTAGCAAAAGGCAAAACAACACAAACAAACAAACAAAAAACAACCAATGCTGGCAATAAATAACCATAAACCTAACTGACAGGAATGTAATAGTAACAACTATTCTTATTATAGCAGATACTTACATAATACCTATTATGTCCCAGCTGTTAATCTAAATATGTACTTTATATATTTTAACTGATTTAATCCCCACAACAACCCTGTGGAAGGCACTATTATTACTGTCATTTTGTAGATGAAGAGACTGAGGTCCAGAGTGGTTAAGTAGGCAGTGAATAACTCTTCTCAGCAATGTCTGTGTCTACAGAGTTCAAAGACACCCAAGATGGAGGATACAATAGAAACTCAAGGGAGGTGAGGTGGGTAGATTTTTGGAGCCTGCTTTTTGCCAGGGGCAGGGATTCCTAGTCTTCCGTGTGAGTATTTTTTAAACAAGATTTATTTATTTATTTATTTTGTGGGGGAAGGGGCAGAGGGGCAGAGGAAGAGAGAGAATCTCAAGACTCCCCGCTGAGCATGGAGTCCAACATGGGGCTCGATCCCAGGACCCTGAGATCATGACCTGAGCTGAGACCAAGATTAGGACGCTTAACTGACTGAGCCACTCAGTCGTCCCCCGCCCCCCCACCCAAATTTTAAAAGTGCTGTGTGAATGCTAGAGTTTGGGAAACATTTGCTTTAGGGAAGAGACTGAATGGATGAACTGTATCATAAGCTCTGGGCCCCTCCCGCCTGATGAACACTGCTTGGGGATAATATGCAAGTTTCTTTCTTTTCACCATATTGTCTTGTCATTCTTCCTTTCTTCCTAGATGGTTTAAAGGAGGTAGGAATGAATAAATTCCTTCTGTCTTGAATACTGAGGACCACATCAGATCAATTCACAGACATCTCAAAAATTTTTGTCAAAGGCTGTTGTAGGCTGGATAATGGCCCCAAAGCTATCGGGTACCTGGAACCTGTAAACGTTACCCTGTATGGCAAAGACTTCGAAGATATGATTAAATTGGAGACTTTGAGATGGGTAGATGATCCTGGATTATCTGTTGTGGGCCCTAAATACAGGCACAGTGTTCTTTTTTTTTTTAAAAATTAATAAATTTATTTTAGAGAGAGAGAGAGTGAGAACACATGAGCAGGAGTGGCAGAGGGAGAGGGAGAGAGAATCTCAAGCAGATTCCATGTTGAGCACAGAACCTGATGTGGGGCTCAATCTCACAACCCTGAGATCACTACCTGAGGTGAAACCAAGAGTCAGACACTTAACGGACTGCCCTACCCAGGCACCCCTAGGCACAGTGTTCTTATGAGAGAGAGGCAGGGGGAGATTTGCTACACACAGGGGAGAAGGTGAGGTGGCAATGTGACAGAGAGAGAGTTGAAGATGCTGGCCTTGAAGACTAGAATGAGGCTGGCCTCAAGCCAAGGACTGCCGGTCATCACCAGGAGCTGGAAGAAGCAAGAAACAGATTCTCCCCCGCAGCCCCTGGAGCGAGCACAGCTCTGCGGACACCTTGATTTTGGCCCAGCGATACAGATTTCAGTGCTTCTGGCCTCCAGAACTGTGAAGGAATAAACTTCTGTTGTTTTAAGCCCCCCAGTTTGTGTAATCTGTTATCCTAGGAAACTACACCTGTTGCCCTAGGAAACGAATACAAATCTTGCTGCAGGAGTAGATGATCAAGATACCTTCGGTATGGTGGTAAATGACCTGTCTCCCACCTTTCCATCCTTCTGATGCTCTCAAGACTCTAAGTCCCAGGTGTGAGTGATGGGCAGGGCTGAACTTAGGTCATATGCCCGCCCTACTCCCTCATCCCCACCGTCCTGGGATGAGGGAGGAAGGAACTGGACATTTTTGTTTAAGCAATCACCCAGAATTACACTCTCATGAAGACTGTATCCAACAGCAGAGAGGTCTATCCCCCAAGGAAATTACAAAGCTTTGAAAAAGAGGAAAAGGACATTGAGCCGCCTGCAAATGACAATTATCTATTACAGGGATTATTACTATTATTATAAAACAATTCTTACATAAACTATAAATTCTGTAGAGAAACAGAAGATGGTGGGCAGTGGGAGGGACAACGTCAGGATTAGAACAGGTAAGAAAAGCTTCGCAAAGATGCTATTTGAGGTCTGGGTCCTGAACCATGAGCTGGGTTTATAGGGCAGAGACAGGAGATGAAATTACGTCAGTCAAAAAAAGGTGATCAAGAACTTGGAAGACAGGTGCTTGTGTGTCTTAAGAATTTCAGCCAGAATACACATCCATGGGTCTCTATATTTTCCCCAGAGGTGGTAAAAATAACACTGAATGTTTAAAGTGTATTTTTTCCCTCTCTTCTTTTGCATATCTCCCTCATGGCATTCAGAAGGGGACTGAAAAATGAAAAGATATAAGGATTAAGGGAGAAACTTCTTTGCTGTCAGGGTTTTCAAAAATCAAGATGATAAAAGGAAGAGAAAATTTGATAGATTGATATGTCAGTCCTGATATTTTGGTTTCTAGTTCCTCTGCAAAAGAGATGATTTAAGATTGCATGATGTCCAGTGTTAAGTGACAAACAGAATTAGGAGTCAAACAGACACATACTTGCTAATCTGGAGGGCTTTTACAAAAGAAATGGAGCATTGTTGTGTTTTGGGACCATCTGCACCATTAAGGGGAAAATTCTAGAAAGGCAGTGTTATATTAGGCTCAAGTTTGCCTAACTTTAGTTATTTAGGGACGGCCACCAAGAGTTTTACAATATCCCCATACCATTAATGCAATTCTTTTCTTAAAATATTAAAAAATAATCAACTTTTCTTCTTTGGCATTGAAATCCATCATGGTTTTGATATTACTGCATATTTTCTG
>NW_027725192.1:0-316 GCF_054177405.1 Leptonychotes weddellii | reverse complement strand
TCTCCCTACCACATTTATTCATCTTTGCCAGTCTGTGAGTATCCACATCACACACCCAAATGAGGAGTTTCATTTTGCTTTTATTTCAGAAAAGTCCACTACAGTATAACCCTTAGGTTTTCTGCCAGAATAATAACTTGTGTGGCTTGGGCCCTGATGTTTCAATCTAGTGTTCATAGAATATTTTGGCTCACCCACAAGCTTGGATTGTATTCCAGTTTTGCAGCATTGGTGTTTCATAAGGAGTGGAATTACTTCAAGAACTAGCCAGTCATTCATTACCTCATTTATTGATGTGCTGAATATAAAGGTAATG
>NW_027725191.1:0-316 GCF_054177405.1 Leptonychotes weddellii | reverse complement strand
GTGCACTTGGGTGGAAGGGCGACCTTGTCCTGCTCTGCCATGACCCCGTCCCACACGAGGCAACTTAGGATCCAGAGGCCAGGACTTGTCCTCTGCCGGGGTCATTGTCTTTAGTTGGAAAGGCCAGCTGGCATATGGGGGGAGGGGCGCGGGGTAGAGGTGGGCGGGTCCTCTATTTTTGTGTGTGCAACAGGGTTGAAAATTTAACTCACACTTCAGTTCATCTGTGCAGAAAAGAAGTAATTTATTTATTCATCTCTAACGAAATCTGGCCTTTCTCCCAACCCCTACCTGATGATTAGGGAGAAAACCAATG
>NW_027725190.1:0-316 GCF_054177405.1 Leptonychotes weddellii | reverse complement strand
AGACACTTAACCGACTGAGCCACCCAGACGCCCCTTACTGGTGAATTTTAAGGAACAATGGCTTCTCATGAGCTTATTATGATCCAAGTTATAATTTTTTCCTATCAATTTGAGTTTTCTTGTATCAAAAGGAAAACACTTCTCCTCATTGTGAAACTCCTCTGCTATCTTTTAATTTTATTTTTTTGGTCTTTTTTTTTAAATTTTATTATGTTATGTTAGTCACCATACAATACATCATTATGTAGTAGTGATCAGATGTAGTGATCCACGATCCATTGTTTTCATATAACACCCAGTGCTCCATGCAGTACGT
>NW_027725189.1:0-316 GCF_054177405.1 Leptonychotes weddellii | reverse complement strand
TACACCATTTACATGGTTCTCAGGCCTCCTTTGGACTCTTGTAATTGCAATTACATCACTGACTTCCCTGGGTCTCCAGCTTGCAGATGGCAGATGTGGGACTTCTCAACTTTCATAATCATGTGAGCCAATTCCTCATAATAAATTTCCTTCCTATACATTTATCAGATTGGTTCCGTTTTCCTGGAGAACCCTGACTGATACAAGTACCAATCATGCATATAAGGATACCTGAGGCTGGGAAAAGAACTGTTTCAAGGAGACAGAGAGATAATCCCAGAACTCAAAAGACTGGGAATAGTTTGTGTTTTTGTTA
>NW_027725188.1:0-316 GCF_054177405.1 Leptonychotes weddellii | reverse complement strand
TCTTTGCCATTGTCTGGAGGCATCTCCACTGAGCTGTGCGACCGGGGATGGTTGGCTAGCTTTTCTGGGCCTCTCTTCCTCAGCCATAAAATGAGAGTTTGGGAAAGGAGCCTCGCCGATTTGCCCGCTGAGCTTCCTTCTGATGCATGAATGTCACCTAAAACATCGATGGAGGTGCCTGTTCTGGGAGGGGAAGGAAACAGAAGAGCAGGGGGTGGTCACCTCCCACCCAGCCTTCCCAGCGCCCCGCATGGAGGACAGCGAGTTCTCAGACACAAAGGCGTTCAGTGGAAGCAGCAACAGGTGAAGCGAAAAG
>NW_027725187.1:0-316 GCF_054177405.1 Leptonychotes weddellii | reverse complement strand
TATTTATTAGAGAGAGAGAGAGTAGGGGGAGGAGCAGAGGGAGAGAATTTTCAAGCAGACTCCCCACTGAGCATGGAGCCCAACATGGGGCTCAATCACAGGACCCTGAGATCATGACTTGAGCCGAAACCAAGAGTTGGAGGCTCAACTGACTGAGTCCACCCAGGTGCCCCCAAAATAGACTTTAATACAAAAAAAAAATGGTACTACAAATAAAGAGGGACATTTTATAATTAAAAGGTCAACCCATCAGGAAGATGTAGCAATTATAAGCATATGCCTACCTAACAAAGAAATATATGAAGCAAAAGCAGGC
>NW_027725186.1:0-316 GCF_054177405.1 Leptonychotes weddellii | reverse complement strand
ATGCAAGACCTCGGGCAGTATTGTTCCCATGACCCCTTGAAGAGGGAGGACCGAACTTAGGACGAGAAATGCGGGGAAAGACTGTAAGGCCAGATGGCAAACACTACACCTGCGGAGACTTTGCATGACTAAGACTCTATGACAGGGAGGATGACCTTAGTGGCCGTCACTGGGGTCATTGCCTCAGAATAGTTTAAGACCGTTCTTGGCTTGGGAGGCTCTTTATTTTAGGTAAACATATTTTTAAAACAACTGGTAGTAAAAATTGCTTAATGTACACAGTATATGTTAATTAATTGATTTTGAATTAAAAACT
>NW_027725185.1:0-316 GCF_054177405.1 Leptonychotes weddellii | reverse complement strand
TTACATGTGAGCAAATCTCTCTGGGGCACTTGCAAGTGTGGAGAGAAGATTGGCTTCATATTTGGGCATGGCCTCTCCGGCTATTTAGAGATAGGCTTCCATACAGATTAATTCCTGTAAGAGGCAATTAAAGCTAAATTCTTTTGATGTGCTGGAAATTGAGATAAAGATGAAAAACTACCCAACTCTCACTACAGTCACTAAAACATTTTAATTGAACATGCGGCTGTTTCCAGAGACTGTCCACCTAGTAGAGGCTCTCTTTACCTGCAAAAGTACAATCACTGTTGGCAACACATATACTATCTCCAAAATA
>NW_027725184.1:0-316 GCF_054177405.1 Leptonychotes weddellii | reverse complement strand
CATCACCACCATCATCACCATCATCACCACCATCACCATCATCATCACCATCATCATCATCACCATCACCACCACCATCACCATCATCAACACCACCACCATCACCATCATCACCACCATCACCACCATCACCACCATCACCCTCACCATCACCATCACCACCATCACCACCATCACCATCATCACCACCATCATCACCACCATCACCATCATCACCACCATCATCACCATCATCACCACCATCACCATCATCATCACCATCATCACCATCATCATCATCACCATCACCACCACCACCACCACCATCATCACCATT
>NW_027725183.1:0-316 GCF_054177405.1 Leptonychotes weddellii | reverse complement strand
GAATAAAGGTACACATTATGTACAAGACCTATCTATTGAAAACTACAAAATACTGTTAAAAGAATTAGGGAAGAAATAGTGGTGTATATCTCAGGAATAAAAATCGGTTTAGCATTAAAAAACCAGTAATACAATTCAATATACTAGTAGAATACAGAAGGAAAAAAATGAACATTTTGATACATGTGGAACAATTATTTGATAAAACTCAATACCCATTCATGATAAAAACTCAAAATGGAAAAGGAAACTTTTTTAAATTTACATTTTATTTTTTATCTGAGTGTAGTTAACACAATGGTACATTTTTCATTTC
>NW_027725182.1:0-5167 GCF_054177405.1 Leptonychotes weddellii | reverse complement strand
CGTCATTGCAAATGGCAAGATCT
The DNA here is from genome assembly GCF_054177405.1 of Leptonychotes weddellii. NCBI lineage: Eukaryota > Metazoa > Chordata > Mammalia > Carnivora > Phocidae > Leptonychotes > Leptonychotes weddellii. Next base: position 5,144 of record NW_027725182.1, on the reverse strand, counting down.
CATTCCTTTTGATGGCTGCATAATATTCCATTGTATATATATACCACATCTTCTTTATCCAGTCATCTGTCGATGGACATCTTGGCTCTTTCCACAGTTTGGCTATTGTGGACATTGCTGCATGATCAAGTGTTCTTAATTTGCAAATAAAACATTTGCAATCCTCTCCGGGGCCCCACACTCTTTGTGCACATTTTACTGATGGTGTGTGATGCATGAAATCCTGGGAGCCAGCCTGCGAGGTGGCTTTTTCCTCTGGTTTGGACAATTGATGGTCACATGTGGACACACGCCTGTGCGGGGAGGCTACTGGGTAGTGCTTGGCATGGTGTCTCTACACCTTTCTTTCTGCCTCACAAAAGCATAAGGAAATGCAAGTGAGTGAGCATGATACGAACACAGGAGTAACCTTGAATTTACTCTGAAAACCACAACCCAAAGAGTAAATCATTAATTAGCAAAAGCCAGTTCTCAGCAATAATTAGTAACAATGACTACTCAACCGAGCCTAGAGACTTTGTGCCACATACCTGGAAGATGGCATTGCAGTGTGGCTGGTTTTTAATGCAGAGCCATGGAAGCTGTTGAAGTCCTAAAGAGAAGCCACTGTTCTAATGGGCAAGGTCTTTAATGTCCTCCCAAGCTCTATATCAGACAGTATCTGAAGCAGGCTGGGTAGGTTTGTCTCACTGTGTATGGCTAGGGAACGGAGGAAACTAGGGCTTTCTCCTCTGTATGCAATGGGGTGTCTACTTACAGTAGCTCCAGACTGGGGTCTGGTCTCTTTAGCCCCTCTTCTCTGATTGATATTCCCCCTTTGGCTCACCTGTCTGCCCTGCATATCCTGACGGGTCACAGCCCTATCCATCTTTGAGGCTGATCTTCAAGGTGTCCTTAAAATATGCCTTCTGGCCGCCCTGCTTATAAATGCAAGCCTTTAGCTCTCTAACTTAGCGGTCACTAGGGTGCTCATTAGCAGTTCTTTCTTTTTCATATATAACCTTTACGCTCCGGTTGTAAAATGGGAAAAAATGCGAGCAAATTGAAATTTTATAAATCAAGTAATTTTGATTGCTCTGGGAGCTCACTGTTTAAGAGATCCTATGGCAAATTCTGTTGTAAATTGAGCCATCAGCCTTTTATCTGTTCTAAAAATTCAAGTTTTAATATATCATCTTGCCTGAGGGGGGTGATTGCACTTGTATTATTAAAAAGATGCACAGAAAAGATGGAGCCTTTGGTGCTCCCCCTCTGAATTTAAATAGTGGTATGTAATCACAATTACCCAGCTCGCAAGCAAGCAATTACACTCAGTATTAATGAAAGGACCCTAGTCAAAAACTGTACCCAAGGGAAGCTTCTGCCCACAAGTCAGGGTTAATGGCCCAGCCATTGTTTTAATGGATTTTCAATGAGGTGTGAAGATGACAGGCCAATAAGGGTGAAGCTTTATGACGCGCCTAAACAAGCACAATTAGCGACTTGCCATTAGTATCCTGACCTTTCTGTTTCTATTTCTTTGCCACCGGAGTGTTTATTTATTAATTTATGTTTGACACAATTCCCATAGAGCCTTGGTTAACTCAGAGGGAAGGTGACCCATCTTGGCTGCTTTTGTGGGAAGGGCATTAATAAAGCCCCCTCCCTAAGCAAGTTTCAGCGGTGAGCCCCGTGGTCACAGACTCTGCTGAACCACCCGGTTCTGTTCGCCGCCTCTCTTCCAGGCTCTCTGGCCCTCGAGATGCCCAGTGCCTTGCCCAGACAAGACAGTCTTGTCTTCTGGAGTCCGATCCCCCACCCCACCTGGGAGGTGTGGACCTAGTGGTTACAAACTCAGCCTCAGTGAGATCACCTGGGTTTGTCTCCCCGCCTCCATTACCTGTGAATCTTGGCAACTTACGTAATTTACATAGTTTACATAAGATCAGTGCCCAGCGCCTGTGAGGAGGCCCGGAGCTCTGTCTTCTCTCATTTTGAATCCACATTTCTGATTCTGGGCTAGAATTCTGAGCTAGAGCCTGGGCTAGGCCTACCTTGACTTTAACCTAGCACTTCTGGGGACTCAAATTTTGTTCCTGACCTCTGTTTTTCTGGTTGAATTCCCTCTCTCACAAAGGCCGCATAAACTCTTTTTTTCCTTGTTTTGAAAATTTGTCTGTTAACCTAGGGCTCGGCAAACTATGGCCTGTGAGCCATGTCTGGCCTACTGCCTGTTTTTGTAAGTTTTTTTTTTTAAGATTTTATTTATTTATTTGACAGAGAGAGAGTGAGAGCACACAAGCAGCGAGAGGGGCAGAGGAAGAGGGAGAAGCTGACTCCCCGCTGAGCAGAGAGCCCAGGATTCTGAGATCACGACCTGAGCCGAAGGCAGATGCTTAACCGACTGAGCCACCCAGATGCCCTTTTTGTAAGTCAAGTTTTATTGGAACACAACCATGCTCATTTATTTATATACTGTTTATGGCTGCTTTCTTGCTACAATAGCAGCTCAGTAGTTGTGACAGAGGAATTACAACCCTCTAGTCTAAAACATTCACTATCAGCCCCTTTACCGAGAAAGTTTACTGTTCCTTGTTTGTACAGGTTGAATTAAGTCCTCTAAAAAAGGTATGTTGAAATCCCCAGTACCTCAGAATGGGGTCATATTTGGAAATAGGGTCTTCCCAGAGGTAACCAACTTAAAATGAAGTCATTAGGGTGAGCCCTATTTCAATATGACTGCTGTCTTTATAAAAAGGGAAGTTTGGACACAGTATTTTCTTATTTTCTACATTCTTGATGCTCAGACATCTGGACTTTCAGTGACTGGGGTGAGAATGCCCTCCCAGGATTAGCCAATTCCTAGAGATAGCAAAAGACTTGCACAGAGCCATGCCTTTTGTTTGCAAACTAACCCTTCCAGAGCCCATACTCCAAACTGCCTCCTCCATCTGGCTCTCACACCCAGGAGTCATGATCTCCAGGTCCTGGAGATAATATACCTCCTGGAGTCATGATCTCCAGGAGGTAATATTCTTAGTCACCCAGGGGCTAAGTACTAGACAGCTAGGGACCATCCCCACAGCCCAGAGCTTGCTGAGATTATTCTAACATATCTAATCCTAAACCTACTCAGCTTGCTTATCTTGCCTTCCTCATTCCTTCCCATGAAAGCCACAATGAGGACTCTAGGCCACACTTTCTCCTTACTCTTTCTGCCTCCTGACTAACCCTGTGTGCCCCTGCATGGTATGCATGCCCCCTCCCCTGGGAACTAGGAGTAACAAACATTTTCAATGGCAATCATCCCCCGATCTGTTGGTCTCACCATACTTGAATAAAAACCAAAATCCCAGGTGTATTTTAGAACACAGAGACAGATACATATGGAGGGAAAATAACATGAAGACATAGGGAAGTGCCGTGTAGACAAGGAAGATTGGGGTTTTGTATCCATAAGCCAAAGAACACCCGAGGCCACCAGACGCTGCGAGAAGGGCATGGAACCGTTCCTTCCCTAGCACCTTCAGGGGGAGCAGGACTCTGTCAACACCTTGATTTTAGTCTTCCAGACTCCAGAATGTGAGACAATAAATCCCCATTGTTTTAAGTCGCTCAGTTTGTGGTACTTTGTTATGGTAGCCTAGGCAACTGATACACCACCTAACACATTATTTTGTTTTGTTTTCTTTATTCCTCATTGTTCTTTTACATAAAACACCTGTGTGGTCTCTTATCGTCATTTTAAGATGACCCTCACACACATTAGGGCATCTGGGTATCGCCAGCTAGTCGGGCGAGCGGGCAGCTCGTTTAACCCAGGACTGAGACTCAGCGACTTAGGGGACTTCCTGAGCTCACCCTGCAGGCAGCAGGTGGGGGGCGCACTGGTGTTTACTGAGGGCTCCTTATGTGCTGTCTGCACAGGATTTCAGGACCCCCCCCCACAGTTAACCTGAGGACTAGGAGCTGAGCAATTCAGCTAATCATCAGATAGCTATGAACGTAAAAAGGACACCTTCTGACCTCACTTTCCCTTGTCTTTAGGGGGGCTTCTTCTTTTTAAGGTTTTTAATTTATTTATTAGAAAGAGAGAAAGAGAGAGCCCTACTGAGCAGGGAGCCCGATGTGGGGCTCAATCCCAGGACCTGGAGATCATGACTTAAGCCGAAGGTAGACGCTCAACCGACTGAGCCACCCAGGTGCCCCCTTTCCATGGCTTCTGAAGGCAGAACTGCATGAGGAGGCCAGACACCTATAACACCATACTGCCGGGGGTCACAACCAGCCAGCACTGCCTGGACCAGTCAGGGAAGTTCTTCCTTCAAAGGACAGTGCTGAACTTAGCAGTGTGTGGTAAAACAAGGTAAGAGAGCTCTAAAGGCCCCTTCTGCTGGCCCTGTGGGGTGTGGTGAGGGTCCGAGGAGGGCAGAACAGGGAGAAGTCTGGGGCTATTCCCATGTGTAACACTGTGGTGAAAGCTGGAGCTGCTTCTGATCAAGGCTTGGTCTGGATGTTGTGGATTCCCTGACCTCTGACGCCAGGAGCCCATCCATCTCCTGAGGTTCTTTCTTTCTTTCTTTCTTTTAAATTCCATTAAAAAATATTTTTTCTAGTGAAATATCACAATTTCATTATTCAGTGCCACACATTGGGCTTTGACTCACATTGTTTCCTCTGAGTTAATCTGCAAAGGGTGGCAGTTCCCTGGGGAAACTTCGCAAAACATGGAACGCGTCACGAGTTTGTGTGTCATCCTTGAGCAGGGGCCATGCTAATCTTCTCTGTATTGTTCCAATTTCAGGATACGTGCTGCCAAAGTGAGCACTAATTTCATCATGATAAGTCTTCTCTTTAATCCCCATCCCCTATTTCCCCCATTCCCCATCCCCCCATCCACCTCCCCTCTGGTAACCATCAGTTTGTTCTCTATAGTTAAGAGTCTGTTTCTTGGTTTGTCTCTCTTTCTTTTTTTCCCTTTGCTTGTTTATTTTGTTTCTTAAATTCCACATGAGTGAAAGCATACGGTATTTGTCTTTCTCTGACTGACTTATTTTGCTCAGCATTATACCCTCTACCTCCATCCATGTTGCAAATGGCAAGATTCATCCTTTTTTTGGGGCTGAATAATATTCCAGTGTGTGTGTGTGTGTGTGTGTGTGTGT